>NW_028253229.1:0-73430 GCF_964263255.1 Lissotriton vulgaris | reverse complement strand
TTTTCCGAGAAGCATTGTATCCCCATGTGGCGCTGCACCTCCTACGTCACGGGGGTGCAGCGATTCTCAGAACTCAGCTATTCGCCGTCGCTCCCCCATTGCGCTTTGCCTCCCCCTACGTCACGGGGGAGAAGTTGTTCATTGTTCGTTCGCGCTTTGCCTCCCCCTACGTCACGGGGTAGGAGTTGTTCATTGTTCGTTGTAGCTTCTGGGAGGCGGTCACTGTGCTTACACACAGCCGCCATTTCTTTGCAAAAGTGTTTAACGCAAGCAATTTTTTACTTCTTCATTGTTCGTTGCAGCTTCTGGTAGATGGTCGATGTGCTTACACACAGCTGCCATTTCTTTGCAAAAGTTGTTATCGCGAGCAATATTTTAAAAAATAGATGGAAATAATTTTGATAACATTTTATTTGCATAATTTTCAAGAAGTTAATTTTTCATATATTCTTTAATTCGACCATTTTAATTATCTAAATTTTGGCAAAGTAAGTGACGTGGGAGGAGTTGTTCGTAGTACGTTGTAGTTTCTGGGAGACGGTCGCTGTGTTTACCCACGCCCGCCATTAGTTTCTACAAGTGGATTTACGCCAGCCATTCTTATAAATTGATGCAACTAATTTTGAAAACATGCCATTTGCATGGTTTAAAGCAAGTTATTTATCACATATTGTTTTAATCCTTCTTTTTAATTATGTTAAGTTGTTAAGTTGAGGGAAGTTGAGGGCTGTTTTAGTTTGTGGCTCGTTTTTAGGGCTGTTTAAGTGGGTGGAAATGCGTTTTTTTAGGGCTTTGGGTCCTATTAAGTAGGGTTCCCGGATTCTAGGGCTCAGTGCCCGACTCAGGTTCGTGCATATTGAGGTTGGCAAGGTTTTCATGGATTTTGGCGTTTATTGGTCCAGATTTGGCCGAATTTTGGGACGTTTTTTATGTTTATTGGGGGGCGTGTGTTTGGGTGAAAATTCGTACCCTTTCTAGTGGATGGATTTTGTTGATAATTGTTGAGATTGTTGGTAATCGCTCCAACAAGTTTCCTTGTAATTTGGAAGATGATTCAAGTATTGCAAGTGCTCAAAAAGCATTTCTTGTCGAAGTCGCGATTTGCAATTTTATGCAATGTGCGTTTTGGGCGCATGGAGAAATTGTTTTGGGGGTGTTCTATTTGCGCTAGGAGGACGGGGCTTGGATGAGTGGTATGGACAGTGTTTTGGCAGGTGTGTCTAATTTTTGGGATTTTTAACTGGCACGTAAGGGTGCGCTTGGCCAATGTCGAATTTAGTAAAATGTTCGGGTTTGGATTTTTGCGTGTTTTGAGGGCGCTATAGCAGTGTGTTCCAGCTACTTCTTAGCTGATTTGGCGAGATAGGCTCAGAAGTGGTTTGAAGAAAATTGATGGAGGTTTGTATATTTTTGATATTTTTAGAGACCCAATTTGAGGCCTTGTCTGTTTCCAATTTTTTCGTGTTTTTGGGACACGATTGGTGTGTGTTGCAGCTAGTTCTTAGCTAGATGCTTAGCTAGTATGCGGGCTGGGCTGATAGTTTGGGATGTTGATGTTGTTTGTTGGTAGTAATTGTTTTTAAGAGAAAGGGTGGCTGGAAGTGGTATTTTGGCCCTAGTGTGGAAGTGCATTTTGACGGGATTTGAGGCGTAGGCATGTTTTCATTGTTGTCTAGGGCTCAGGACCCTGGTCTGTTTCGTGCATATTGGTGTAGGGAAGGTTTTGAGGGATTTTTTAGTTTTTAGGTCGAGATTTGCCTGTTTTATGGCCCTTTTTGGTGTTTGCGGGGGGGGGGGGTTTCATTTCAGGTCAAAAGTCGTACTTGTTCCAGTGGATGTATTTTGTGTTTTTTTGGTGGCATTGTTGGTAATCGCTGGAACTAGTGTCTAGACAAGTTTGAAGAGTATCAGAGCAGTGGAAGTGTTGAAAATAGCAATGTGTGTGCGGAGTTGAGATTTGCAATGTTATCCAGTGGGCGTTTTGGCGAACATGGAGAAATTGTTTTGGGGGTCTTCCAGTTGCGCTAGGGGGACGGGGCTTGGGTGAGATGTAGGTAGTGTGGATTGTCAGGTGAGTCGGGTGTGGGTATTTCTTTGGATTTTTGTGTTAAAGTGAAGGGTGTGTTTGGCCAATGTAGAGTTTGCGATAATGGTGTGTTTTCTATTTTGCCGTGCTTTTAGGCCGTGATTTGAGGGTGTTTCAGCTAGTTCTTAGGTAAGTCATAAGGGAGCTCATACAGATGTGTTTCTGTTTATTAGTGTGTGTTCACCAGGGTTTGGCTGGTGTTCATTGTGAGCAGCTAGTAATTGTGCTCACCGTGGTTTTCTTCCCCCCCTAAGATATAAAAAGGAGCTTATACAGGCCGGTTCTAGGTTTTTATTGTACGTTGGCTAGGGTTCGGCTGGCGTTACTGGTGAGCAGTTAGTATATCTGCTAACCGAGGGTATTTATTTATTTATTTATTTATTTATTTATTTACTGACATTTATAGAGCACGAACGAATACCCGTGGGCGTCTCGGCGCTAGACTACAGTAATGTCCCTCCCCAAGGCTGAAGTTTATGCGGACTAATATGCTGTGTTATTGGTTGAATAACCACGTCTTCAGTCTTTTTCGGAACTGTAGGAGTGAGGGACTGGTTTTTATGTGGTGTGGCAGAGTATTCCAGATTTTAGGAGCCGCAACTAGAAAGCGGCGGTCGCCCCAGGAGACTGTTCTGCTGCGTGGGGCCACTAATTGATTAAGTGATGTGGATCGGAGCTTTCTGACCTGGTTATAAGGTATTAGTTGGTCTTTAAGGAAGAGGGGCCCTTGGTCCTGCAACACTTTGTAAACTGCACACAGTGATTTGAACTTTATCCTGTTTTGGATGGTCAGCCAATGATAGGTCTTCAAGGTATCTGAAATGGGCAAGAATTTAGGTTTTTTAGAGAGCAAGCGTGCAGCCGCATTCTGTACAGTCTGCAGCTTTTTTGTAACTCTGGTTTGAGCATTAAGAAAGAGTCCGTTACAGTAATCTAATGATGTTAAAACCAATGAAGTAACCAAAGTCTTGGCGGCCGTGTCCGGCAGAAAAGGGATGATTTTTCTTATCATTCTGAGTTTAAAATGGGCAGTAGCCGCTACCTTATTTGCATGTGCCATAAAATTGAGCTGGTCATCAAATGTAACTCCCAGGTTTCTGATCTTAGAGGTAGGGCAAGGTGGGGTGCCAAAAACTGATGGCCACCAAGTTGCAGACCAGGCTGGGGAGAGAGTACCAAAGATAACCACCTCTGTTTTATCGGAATTGAGCTTCAGGCAGTTTCTCGCCATCCACTCACCAATAGCAATCATTCCATTTTGGAACCGTTCTGCTACCTCTTGCCCATCACCCTTAATGGCCAACACCAGCTGTGTGTCATCTGCGTATGAGGTTAGGCTCATCCCGTGTGCTTTGATGACACTAGCAAGGTCCGACACATATATGTTAAATAGTGTCGGACTTAGGGATGAGCCTTGAGGAACTCCACACGGTAACGACAGATTGGCCAATTGGAATGGTCCTAATGTGACCGCCTGAGTTCTGTTGGCCAGGAAGGAAGCAAGTAGGTCTCTCGCAGTGAGCTGCATACCCATCTTTTCGACACGGTCGACCAAGATCTTATGGTCGACCGTGTTGAAGGCTGCCGAGAGATCCAGGAGTACCAGCAATGCTGTTCCTCCTTTGTCGCGGATGATTCTAATATCATCCGCTGCTTTGATGAGAGCGGTTTCCGTACCATGGTGTTTACGGAAACCGAGTGTCATCGAGCAAATTATTTCTTTCTATGTATTCCGCTAGCTGCTGATTCATGGCCTTTTACGTCACTTTCGCCAGAAAAGGGAAACTTGCTATAGCCGGTAATTTTTTAATTCCTCCCTATCTAGATTTGGCTTTTTGAGCAGAGGTTTGATCAGCATATTTTTTAAAGAGTCAGGATAAGTCCCAGAGCTCAATATCGTGTTGCAGACATGAGTGATAATTGGAATAATAGTATCTGATACCATGGCGAGCACAGAAGTAGGACAGGGGTCCAGGGCTGATCCTGATTTGATAGATCTCACTATGTCCTTTGTTTGATCAATGGTTAGGGTTTTAAAACTAGTCATGGTATTTCTCAGGATGGTCGGGGGGGTGGCAACACTACTAATATTAGGTTCTAAGGTAAAGGCTTGGTATATGTCGTTTACTTTTGAGAAGAAAAACTCGGACAAGGCGTCGCATAATAGTTGTGATGGGGGCGGATTTAGGTCCGGTGTGTTACCGGATAGGGTTTTGGCAATGTTGTATAGTTGTTTGCTAGAATTTTTCGCCTTTTCTATATGTAGCGAAAAAAACGTGCTTTTTAGCTGCCGTTATCATTATTTTGTAGGTGGCGAGAGCTTCTTTATATTTTTTCTTATTTTCGCTATCATAAGTTCTGCGCCAGTGCCTTTCCCTATTCCTTGTTAATTGTTTTTGGGTTTTTAACTCTTCTGTGTACCACTGAGCAGTTGGCGTGCTCCTGTTTCTTGAATGGGATTTGGTAGGTGCCAGCTGAGTCATGGCATCGCCCAGCCATTCATGGAATTGGTGAGTCGCGATGCTAGGATCAATAGATAGATCAGGACTAGTGTTGTTCAGGAGTATATTTAGATCATTGTAATTTATGTCCTTCCATGCTTTAAACGTGCCTGGCTTCGGGTCTGAGACCTTCTTCCTCAATGATCCTTTAATAGTCAAGCTACTAAATATGACCGAATGATCTGTCCAGTCATGGGGAGAATTTCAGTTATATGTAAACCTTCAACGTTTGTAAACATACCATCCAGCGTGTGTCCTGCCTGGTGGGTAGGAGCCATGACCAATTGTCTAAGGCCCATTATTTCTAGATCTGATGTGAGGGCGATGGTATCCCTGTCATTTTTTTGTTCTAAATAGAAATTAAAATCGCCCATAACTGTGATGGACTCTTCAGTAGCTATTGATTCTGTTATGGTACTTAAATTGGTGAGGAAAGCTGCTCTAGTCCCAGGAGGTCGAAAAAGAAGCACTCTCTTAAAGTTGAAAAGAGGTGTGAATTTTATGTTAAAATGTATTGCTTCACATGACGTGGCAGGAATAGGTGAGATGCGGACCTCATATTGGTCTCTTACTATAATGGCCAGTCCTCCGCCTTTCTTTATGGCCCTATCCTGCCGATAGGCGTTATAGCCAGGTGGAACTGCCGTAACGAGGTCGGGGGCGGATGCCTCATCCGTCCATGTTTCTGTAATATAGAGGGCATCTAAGTTGTAATCGCTGATGAGGTCCGCTATCTCTTAGCAATATTTGCTCAAGGATCGCGCATTGATGAGGGCCATAGCAACGTGCTTCTCACTCTCATTTTTTAGGACTTTCGTAGAGGTATTACAATTGTAAATAGAGAGTATGGTGTCACAGTGAGAGCATTTTGCGTTAGCCTCCGTGGGAATATGCGATAAATCGAATTTTTTACAGTGGGGGGCGTAGGTAGGGCGAAGCTCCAATAAAGCACTGCGTCTGTACGAAAATGTACGAGCAGGGGTCATGGCCCTAGGCCCGGTCCCGGCACGGACGGGCACAGACGGGCTTGCCTTTGGCGCGCCGCCAGCGCGCCCGCTGCGCGGATGGAATTGCATCTCCTTATATCCGGTGTGAGGAGGGCGTGAAGCGTCCAGCATCTGCAGCGCTACCCCTCCCTCACGCAAGATGGCCAAACCCTTCTCTCCAGGCGCCACGGAGTGAAAATGAGCTCTGGGAGTCGGTTTGAGGGGGCAGAGACCCGGGCAGGGGTTATTTATTTTTTTAAATATATTTTTATTGCAGGAATTTGTACAAATTACAAGCCAGTACCGGAACGTTATTCACAGCAGCGATGCAGGTTGCGAGATCCCATAGGTGAATATTCCAGTTACACAGCCATTCAGCCCACATCCCGGGGGCTGGGCGGCGCTTGCGATGGTCTCATGTAGGACAGCCTGTCAACCACTCGGTTACGGCCTAAATGAATGCGAGGTCTACATCTGCTTTTCTAAACAACCATAACAAAACCGTTAAACCCCACCCAACTAAACCCACCCCCCCAGATGACCCAGAGAGGGAAAATAACATGTCAATAGCTGCCAACATGGTAAAAGATTACCTCTATTTCCCCATCTCTATTCGCCACCCTCCCCCCCACCCCGCCATTGGTGTGCTGTTGCATATGTCAAGAGCTTGCGGTTGGAAACCCAACTCATCAATAAAGGAAAGCATGGTGAAACAAAGCTATAGTGTCGGAAGTTGAGCATCTTCATCACTATCTGATTCACTGGAGGTGTTGTAATCGCGCAGGGCCTGCACCAACGTTTCCCATTCCTGCGCCGCTTCTAACGTCTTCTCATTCTGTTGTCGCCTCGCCAACTGATACCTCAGGGTGCTCTCCCCAGCTGCCCATTTCAGTAGTTCATTGCGCCATTTCGCGCCCGTGGGACCAACCCGTGCTTTCCAATGCCTGGTTATCTCCCTTTTTGCTAACAGAAGCCCCACGTCGATAAATTTGCTGGAAATTTTGTTTTTGGGAGTGTGGGGGAACCAATGGAGGATCCCGACCGCAGCATCAAATACCAGGTCTCTTCCAGTAACCTCCTTAAGTGTATCCCCTATCATCAACCAATAGGAGATAAGCGCCGGACAAGACCACAACATATGCATAAGTGTAGCTGCAGGCGCCCGGCACCTGGGGCAAGCCGCCGAGTCCGAGGCAAAATATTCCCGTATTTTCTCCGGGGTCAAGTAGGCCCGATGCAATATGTAAAAATGTACCAGTTGGAACCGGGCATGGCGAGTGCCCTTCCAAGCGCGGCGCATCAGCTGGGTCCATGCAGTCTCCGATATGTCCTTCCCGAGGTCTACCTCCCACTTGGACCTGAGTGCCTCCAGCGGGGGCAGCCCTTCTGTAATCAACCTGGAGTATGAGCATGTCACCACCTTGATCGTCCTCGTCGGCATCATCACATATTGGCACACCGCTGACGTTGGAGGCTCCTCCAGGCCGTTCCGCCAGTACGCCTGGATCGCCCACACAACCGCCGTGTGTAGGAGAAAATCTCCCCGGTAAATATCAAAACGGTCCAGGAGCTCCTGAAAAGGTAGTAGCACTCCGTCTTCATAGAGGTCGCCCATCAGTTGTATCCCTGCCTCTTCCCAATACCCCAGCCGAGACCAGTCACCCCCATGGGGCAAGGCAGTGAGCATCCCCAATGGGATCTCCGGAGCATATGGGCGTTTCAAGTCTGTACCGTTTTGTATTCGGTTCCAGCACGATCTTATGGTGCGTTCTTCGTGCGCGAGGTCCCGCAGGTGCAACCGTTGTCGTAGTGCAATGTAGGATATGACATGCCTGGGCATACCACATCCCCTCCGCTCCTCCGGACCCCGGAATTCCCGCGCCACTTCCTGCGTGTAAGTCTGCAGTTGGGCAGCTAGATAGTATTTCTCAAAATCCGGTACCGCTAGCCCCCGTCCGATTTCGGTCTCATCAGGATCTTGAGCGCGACCCTCCGACGGCCCGTTCCCCAGAGGAGCTCCACCAGCATGGAATTCAAGGTCCGGAAGGTGGACGGCGGGACCCAAACCAGGAGCGTCCGAAAGTAGTACAGCAACCTCGGGAGTGCCACCATCTTCAGCAGCGCGATGCGGCCAGCCACCGAGAGTGGCAGGGTGGCCCAAAAGCCCACAGACCCCCTCAGCGCTCGGATGCAACGGGCAATGCTGCCATCCAGGATATCCGCCTGATCATGATACACGTACACCCCTAGGTATTTGAAGCAGCTGGGCTCCCATCTAATCTCCCTAATGATAGCAGGTTGGGGCTCTCCCCGACGGACCGGGAACAGGCAGGTTTTCGCCCAGTTCACCTTTAGGCCCGAGAGCTCCCCAAAGGACGTGAGCGCCGCGTCGGCCCCAGTCAAGGCCTCCCCGGCATCCTCCAGAAAGAGCAATAGGTCGTCGGCATAGAGGGAGATGAATTGCTGCCTGAGCGAGGTCCGCAACCCCCGGAAATAGGCCCCAGTCCAAATTGTTAACGCTAATGGCTCAACCGCGAGTGCAAAGAGCAGGGGGGATAGAGAGCACCCCTGTCTAGTGCCTCGTTCCACCGGGTATTGTCGGGAGACCAGAGGGCCCGCTCTCACCCTGGCCGCTGCCGAGGCGTACAGCACCGCTGTCCACCGTAGAAACCCCTCCCCCAGGCCAAAGTGCGCCAGGGCCCTGTGAAGGTACGCCCACTCCAGGCTATCAAAAGCCTTTTCCAGGTCTATCGACAGAATCATGGGACAAGGGGCATCAGAGTGGGCTTCCCCTAAGAACGAAATAAACTACGGATGTTCATTGTCGTGTTACGTTTGGGTATGAATCCCGCCTGGTCGACATGGATCAGGGAGCCCATGTGGCCCAGCAGTCTCGAGGCTAGTATGCTACTCAGTATTTTGTAATCGACCGTAAGCATTGAGAGCGGTCGGTAGGATGCCGGGTCATTGCTCTCCTAGTCCGGCTTGAGGAGGGGAATCACCAAGGCCTCACACATCGACCCGGGAAGGCGCCCCAAGCGTTTCGCCTCTCTATATACCACCAACAACCTAGGGGCCAGGAGGTCCACATAGGTGGAGTAGAATTTCACCGGCAAGCCATCCAAGCCTGGAGTTTTATTTCTCGCCATCTTTTTTATGGCGCTGCGGATTTCACCCAGTTCTATGTCCCTCCCTAGCTCCTTCGCCTGTGCAGGCTCTAGCTTGGGGATCGGCAGTGAATGCAAGTATTCATCCACCGGGGTAGTGTCCCGTGTCGCTCTGCTACGGTATAAGTTCTCGTAGTAGTGTAAATAACAGTTAAGAATTTCGGGCTGGGTGCATACCTCATCACCCGCCGTATTGCGCATGGACATCGTGGGGTTGGCGCGTCTCATGGGATTGGCCAGCCAGGCTAAGAGCGCTCCCGACCTGTCCCCTTCCACCAATGATCTCGTCAAGTAAGCCTTGTGGTCGAAACAACTGAGTTGTTCTACCTCCACGGCTACCTCTTCCCTTGCTGCCAGGGTCTGCCCCTGCAGTTCAGGTTTACCAGGTCGTGCCAGCTCCATCTCTCGAAGCTTCCGATCAGCCTTTTCCAGGTCATCTAGGATGACCCTGCGCATTCCCACCTTCTTTGTGATGCAGTACCCCCGAGTCACCACCTTAAATGTATCCCATTCCGTAGCTCTCGACCCAGCCGTGCCCTCATTTACTGCAAAGTACTCAGTAATTTTATTCTCTAGTTCTGTTTTGAAAACTAGGTCTTCTAAGATTTCGGGATGTAGCCTCCAAGTGGGCACACAGGGGGTGCCGGGAAACCACCGGAAGTCCGCCAAGAGAGGATTATGGTCGGAAATGGTCCTGGACAGGTATTCGGTTCTCTTTGCCGCGACCACTAGTTCCGCCGATCCTAGCAGCCCATCCAGTCGCACGTGTAACTCGTGCATGCCGGAGAAGTGAGAATAGTCTCGGGTGCTCGGGTGTTGCGCTCGCCAAATGTCCGTCAGTCCCCACTGGGCCTGCCACTCTCGCCTGCCCTTGGCTACTCGCCGAACTGGAGAGTCCGGGAGGGGAGGGTGGGATCGGTCGAGATCGATGTCCAGCACCGAATTAAAGTCCCCCCCTAATAAAATGGTTCCTGATAAGCAGTGGGCCAAGGAGCCCGATAACGCAGAGAGGAAAGAGAGTTGGTCCACATTAGGCGCGTAAATGCAGCATATGTTCAAGGTTCTGCCCCCCAGACTGCCGCTAATTGCTACAAAACGCCCCTCTGGGTCCACCACTGTCTTATCTACCTGTAAGGGAACCCCAGCTCTCACCCAAATCAGCGCCCCTCTCGCGTAATCTGAATATGACGTGTAGTACACTTGCCCTCTCCATCTATGCTGAAGCGCTAACCCCTCTGACTTAGTGAGATGCGTCTCAAGCAGCAGCGCTATTTGTACCCCCCTGCGCACCAGGTATGCATGGACCTTGTGGCGTCTGGACATGGTGTGCAGGCCCCGCACATTCCAAGTGATGCATTTTATGTTAGTTACATCAGCCATTGTCCCATAATGTCCTGTTCCGTTTCCCCCGACAGTGCTCAAGCATAATCAAGTTATCAATGAAATCCACACCAATGGCAATCGACCCCTACAACATAACCATAACTCCCCTCAATCCCCTATGACTGCCCCACCCCCCAAGAACAGGTCCCAAATAATACCATCTAGTCCCCATCCAAACCTTACCCCTCAAAATCCCTTCCCTCCCAACTAACCTGACGGTAGCCACCGCAGGCATGCCTTAAGGGCTAGGTGGGGGCTGGGCGTCAATCGGGAGGACTCCACGCCTCTGCACTACCGAGACATATTCGAGCCCACCCTCATTGTAGACCTGGGGAAAGGTGCCACCCCAATACCCTCCCTTCATCAATGACCAATTCCGCCCTCGACGGACCCCCCCCGCACCCGCTATCTCCTTCCGCAATTGGAAACCTCTCATCCGGGATCATTCCTGAGCATCCAGCAGGCCCTCCGCCGAATCCGGGGTTATCACAGGCAGATGTACACTGTCCGTTTCCGAGTCCTCCGTGTCCGATAGAGGCCCACCACCACCTGTCTCCGAGTCCTCTACAGTCGGCCCACCCTGGGAGCCAGACAAGTTGGAGACCAGTTCCAGCACCCCTTGTCTCTCCGTCGCTGTCTCCGCTGTCTGCCCGTCCTACCGCGGCGATTCCGGATTCTTTTCGATCTACGTTGATGACCTGCTTCCGATGTAGATTGGAAAGATGACCCAAAGCCATCCTTATCCGCTCGATACAGTTCAAGCCAGCTGCAGACCTCATCCGGATTGTCAAAGAATTTGGTCGTGTCGTCCAGGATAATACGGAGTTTCGCCGGGAACAGCAGAGAATATTGGATGCCCTCGCTCCGCAGCTCCCTTTTGACCACCAGGAAGGAGGTGCGCTTCCGTTGTGTTTCATAAGTGTAGTCCGGGAAAATGTTTACTTGGCTATTCTCCACCTGAAATGGTCCGTTTTGCCCGGCGGCATTGAGGAGATGATCCCTGTCCCGAAAGTGTAGCAGTCGCGCCACCACCGGACGTGGGGGACGGCCCTGCTGCGGTGGCCTGGCCGGCACCCTGTGGGCTCGTTCCAAAGTGTAAAAAGGGGAGAGCCCTTCAGGCGCCACCACAGTCCGGAGCCAATCCTCTAGGTAGGCCACCATGTCGCCCTTTTCGATTTTCTCTGGAAGGCCCACCACGCGGATGTTGTTTCTCCTATTGCGCCCTTCCGCGTCCTCCGCCCGTCTCTCCAGATCACCGATGCGGGTCAAAGCATCTTCATTGTGGCGGCCAAGGTCTTTTGCGCGGGTTCTAAGGCCCCAATCGAGCAATCCACGTCCTTAACCCTATCTGAGAGTTTTCCGTGATCAGCTCGTAGAAGGCCCAGACTTGTCGCCACCTGTGCGATGTCTTGCTGGAGGGCTGATCGTGTGTCCGCAATCGCTTCCAGAATTCTATCGAACTGCTGTTGCAGTTGGGGGCCCCCCACCTTCTCCGGCTCCATCTTGTCCTCTTTGTCGGTGGCCTCCGTGTCTGAGGCCTGGGCACCACCTTTAGGGCCTCTCGGTTTCCCCATCGTCGTCGTTTCTGCCAGCTGGGGTCTAGGAGGTATCCAGCCGAGGGAGGGGAAGAGAGGTCCCCCCCCACAAACCTCCAAGAGCGAGCTCGCTGCCAGGGGGCCCAGTGATGTCGCTCGTCCAGCGAGTGCTCCTTATAACTCCCGGTACCACTCAGCAGGGGGTGGGGGGGAGGTGAAGAGCTGGAGCCGTCGATGGGCAGCGCTCCCCACCCGAACAGTTAGCTCCCCTAGCCAGCGCTGGTCTCTGAAAGTTCCTCTGGGTCTGGCCACCACCTGGAAGGCCGTCCAGGTTCGAAGGTTCAGCTCCCGGTGCCTCTGTTAGCCTTGGGAGGGGGGGACCGCACTTCTCCACTCTCACGGGTGCCTGGTATGACCCACTGTGGGTGCGTGCACCACTCACAGCCGCACAGCCCTTCTCCGATCTTCTTCCTCCCTCCAGGGCCCCCGAGATGCCGGTGGAGTGAGTTCCGTCCCGGCGGACGTCTCTACGCCGATCGCGTAGCGTTCTGTGGTCGATTCGGTGCCCTGCCGCAGCTCCGCTTTCCCAGCGGGCGGAGTAGGGGTTTGGGTCGGTTCGGAGTCTGCCGCCTCGCCGGGTCGCGATCCGACCTGGGACTACGAAGCTGGAGCGGGCGCCATCTTGTGCCCCGCTCCACTCTCTCCACGGACCCCCGTACCTCTGTCAGCAGCCGTTCCTGGGGTCCGCCGTGATCAGCTTCAGGTCGGGTGTGATGGCCCCGCTGGCATTCTTCGATTTAGGGAGGCTGGGGCGCCCGGAACCCTCCGTAAACAGGATTAAAGCAGGCTCTGTCTCGGAGCCGAGCGTTCAGGCGACCGCCGCCATTGGCGCTCAAGCCACGCCCCACCCGTGCAGGGGTTATTAATCAACTATCCTACACAGTACAAGTATTATGGTAGTGGCAGCGCTGCTTACCGATTTAAATACTATGGGAGGGCGGGAAGCGTCCAGCATCTGCAGCGCTATCCCTCCCTCACCCAAGATGGCCGAACCCTTCTCTCCAGGCGCCATGGAGTGAAAATGCGCTCTGGGAGTCGGTTCGTGGGGGCGGAGACCCGTGCAGGGGTTATTAATCAACTATCCTACACAGTACAAGTATTATGGTATATTAAAAACGATTATGAACACGTGCGGCAATTTTTTTTAAATCAAAACAACCAACACAGTAAAATCAGAATTCAAAGTGCAAAGTGCAATATAAAATATCAGAGCACAACGCCCCCGGCTTCCGCCTCAGGGGAAAGACATCGGTAGAGTCAGCGAGGCAGCGCTGCTTACCGATTTAAATACTATGGGAGGGCGGGAAGCGTCCAGCATCTGCAGCGCTACCCCTCCCTCACCCAAGATGGCCGAACCCTTCTCTCCAGGCGCCACGGAGTGAAAATGCGCTCTGGGAGTCGATTCGAGGGGGCAGAGATCCGTGCAGGGGTTATTAATCAACTATCCTACACAGTACAAGTATTATGGTATATTAAAAACGATTATGAACACGTGCGGCAATTTTTTTTAAATCAAAACAACCAACACAGTAAAATCAGAATTCAAAGTGCAAAGTGTTATTGTGTCCGTCCTAAGTCAAAAGGGAGCTTCTACAGGCCTGTTTCTGGTTTTTACTGTGAGTTCACTAGGTTTCGGCTGCTGTTCATTGTTAGCAGGTACTTTTTCTGCTCACCGTGGTTTTCTTTACTCCCTAAGTCAAAAAGGAAGTTTACAAAATGCCTGTTCAAGAATTTTGTACATTGGCTATGGTTTGGCTGTCTTTACTGGATGTTTCTGCTCACCGTGGTTCTTGTGTCCCTCCTAAGACAAAAGCGTGCTTTTACAGGCCTGTTCCTAGTTTTTACTGTGTGTTCATTAGGGTTTGGCTTGTGTTCATTGTGAGCAGCTAGTATTTCTCCTCACTGTGGTTCTTTGTACCCCCAAATTCAAAAATGGAGCTTATACAGGCCTTTTTTTTGTTTTTATTGTACTTTGGCTAGGGTTCGGCTGGCGTTACTGGTGACCATATAGTATTTCTGCTCACCGTGGTTATTGTGTCCCTCCTAATTCAAAAGTGAGTTTTTGTTCCTGGTTTTCACTGTGAGTTCACTTGGTTTCGGCTGTTGTTTATTGTGAGCAGCTAGTATTTCTGCTCACCGTGTTTTTCTTAACCCTTTTAAGTCAAAAATGCAGCTTATACAGGCCTGTTGTAGGTTTTTGTAGATTTGCTAGGGTTCGGCTGCCGTTACTGGTGAGCAGGTAATATGTTTGCTCACCGTGGTTATTGGCTCCCTCCTAAGTCTTAAGGTTGCTTATTCAGGGCTGTTCTTGGTTTTTACTGTGTGTTCACTAGTGTTCGGCTGGCATTCATTGTGTTCTGCTTGTATTTCTCCTCATTGTGGTTTTTTGTACCCCCTAAGTCAAAAAGGGAGCTTATACAGGCCTTGTCTTTGCTTTTATTGTATTTTAGCTAGGGTTCGGCTGGCGTTACTGTAGAGCAGGTGGTATTTATGCTCACCGTGGTTAGTGTGTCCCTCCTAAATCAAAAGCTAGCTTATACAGGCCTGTTGTAGGTTTTTGTAGATTTGCTAGGGTTCGGCTGGCGTTACTGGTAAACAGGTAATATTTTTGCTCACCGTGGTTATTGGCTCCCTCCTAAGTCTAAAGGGTGCTTATACAGGGCTGTTCTTGGTTTTTACTGTGTGTTCACTAGTGTTCGGCTGGCATTCATTGTGTTCTGCTTGTATTTCTCCTCATTGTGGTTTTTTGTACCCCCTAAGTCAACAAGCATTTGCAATGCAATAGGTCTCGCATTAAGAAAGTTTGAGGTATTGGTATTGCAAATGTGAAATATTTTATTTATGTGTCTGTATTGAAAGTCTGGAAATTTTTAGCTTTGTTATTTTCAATGGCAATATTTTTAACGTTTGCAAAAGTGACACTTATAGCATTGTAATGCAACATGTTTTGTATTTATATGATTTAGAAGTAGCAATATTTTAAATATGAATAGTTTTTATTTTATTAATAATTAATAATTAACTAAAAGTTAATGTAATGTATAGTGGCAATATTTAAAATTTTTGTAAATAAGTTATGGGAAGATTATGTTCAGTGTATTTAAGTGTGAGGCAAATTGAAGATCATAAGTGGAATATTGCCTTTTGTTTTAAAATTTTTTAATAAAGCGTAAAACATTGAGAGAAAATCTTAGAACCATCTGTTGTTGATTGTTTTGAAAGAGTGATACTGTGGCGTTCAGTGATGCTTTGGCCTTTTGTGTTGCTGAGTGATGCTGTGTCTTTTAGTGGTGTTGGGCGATGCTGTGGCCTTTATTGGTGCAGAGTGATGCTGTGTCCTTCAGTGTTGCTGAGGTATGAAGTGGCCTTCAGTGTTGTGGAGTGTTGCTGTGCTATTAAGTGTTGCTATTTTGTTGAGTGGTGCTGTGGTGTTGAGTGGCGTTGAGTGATGTGGTGTTGTTGAGTGGTGCTGTGTTGTTGAGTGTTGCTGTGGCGTTGAGTGGAGCTATGGCGTTGAGTGGTGATGTTGGGTTTATTGGTGATGTTGGGTTTATTGGTGGTGTTGCGTTGAGTGAGTGTTGATGTGGCGTTGAGTGGTGCTGTGGCTTTGAGTGGTGCAGTGGCGTTGAGTGGTCCTGTTGCGTTGAGTGGTGATGTTGCGTTAAGTGGTGCTGTGGTGTTGAGTGGTGCTGTGGCGTTCAGTGGTGCTGTTGTGTTGAGTGGTGTTGTTGTGTTGTGCTGGTTTGTGTTATTGAGTGTTGCAATGACATTAAGTGGTGCTGTGGCATTGATTGGTGAAGTGGCATTGAGGGGTGTAGTTGGAGGTTGGAGTTGAAGGTTGGAGTTGGAGTGTGGCGTTGGAGGGTGGCGTTGGAGAGTGGCGTTGGAGGGTGGCGTTGGAGGGTGGCGTGTGAAGGAGGAGTTGGAGGGTGGAGTTGGAGGGTGACATTGGAGGGTGGAGTTGGAGGGTGGAGTTGGCGGGTGGAGTTGCAGGGTGGAGTTGGAGGGTGGAGTTGGAGGGTGGAGTCGGAGGGTGCATTTGGAGGGTGGATTTGGAGGGTGGAGTTGGAGGGTGTAGTCAGATGGTAGAGTTGGAGGGTGGAGTTGGAGGGTGGAGTTGGAGGGTGG
The DNA here is from genome assembly GCF_964263255.1 of Lissotriton vulgaris. Classification (NCBI taxonomy): domain Eukaryota; kingdom Metazoa; phylum Chordata; class Amphibia; order Caudata; family Salamandridae; genus Lissotriton; species Lissotriton vulgaris. Next base: position 57,584 of record NW_028253229.1, on the reverse strand, counting down.
AGTTGGAGGGTAGAGTAGGAGGGTGGAGTTGGAGAGGGTGTAGTGGGTGTGTGAGTTTGTGAGGGTGAGTGAGGGTGAGGGTGAGTGAGTGTAGTTAGGGTGTGAGGAGTTGTGAGGGGGTGAGGGTGAGTGAGGGTGTCGGAGGATGAGTGGGGTGGGTGTGTGAGGGTGTGTGAGGATGAGTGGGGAGGGGGTATGTGTGTGTGATGGTGAGTGAGGATGAGCGTGAGTGAGGGTGGTTAGGGTGTGAGGACGATTGTAGGTGTGTGAGGGGGTGAGGGTGAGTGATGGTGTGTGAGGGTGGATGAGGGTGTGGAGGTGTGAGGGTGAGTGAGGGTGTGGGTGAGTGAGGGTGAGTGAGGGTGTGGGTGAGTGAGGGTGGTTAGGGTGTGGGTGAGTGAGGGTGTGGGTGAGTGAGGGTGGTTAGGGTGTGAGGGTGAGTGTAGGTGTGTGAGGTGTTGTGAGGGTGTGTGAGGGTGAGTGCTGGTGTGTGAAGGTGTGAGGGTGAGGGGGTGAGGGGGTGATGGTGAGTGGGTGTGTGAAGGTGAGTGTGTGTGTGTGAAGGTGAGTGGGTGTGTGAGGGTGAGTGGGTGTGTGAGGGAGAGTGGGTGATGGTGAGTGTGTTTGTGAGGGTGAGTGGGTGTGTGAGGGTGAGTGTATGGGTGAGTGGGTGAGTGTGTGTGAGGATGAGTGGGCGTGTGAGTGTGAGTGAGGGTGTGATGGTGAGTGAGGGTGTGAAGGTGAGTGAGTGTGTGTGTGAGTGAGGGTGAGGGTGAGTGAGGGTGTATGAGGGTGGGTGAGGGTGAGGAGGTGTGTGGGTGAGGGTGAGTGAGGGTGGTTAGAGTGTGAGGGTGAGTGTATGTGTGTGAGGTGTTGTGAGGGGGTGGGGGTGTGTGAGGGTGAGTGATGGTGTGTGAAGGTGTGAGGGGGTGTTAGGGTGAGGGGGTGATGTTGAGTGATGGTGGGTGAGGGTGTGAGGGTGTGTGAGGGGGGTGAGTGTTTTTGAGTCGCTGTGAGTGTAAGTTTGTTGTGATGATGTGTGAGGGTGAGTGAGGGTGAGTATTGTGATGGCGAGGGTGTGAGGGTGAGTGTGTGTGAGGGGATGTGAGTGTGAGGAGGTGTGTGTGTGAGGGGGTGTGAGTGTGAGGGGGTGTGAGTGTGAGGGGGTGAGTGGCTGTCTGAGGGTGAGTGGGTGTGAGGATGTTTGGTTGTGTGATGGTGAGTGGGTGAGTGAGGGTGTCAGGGTGAGTGAGGGTGTGAAGGTGAGTGGGTGTTTGAGGGTGGGTGAGAAGATGTGAGGGTGAATGAGGGTTGTTAGGGTGTGAGGGTGAGTGTAGGTGTGTGAGGGGGTGAGGGTGTGTCAGGGTGAGTGATGGTGTGTGAGGAGGTGTGAGAGGGTGAGGGGGCGATGGTGTGTGAGGGTGAGGGTGTGTGAGGGTGAGTAAGGGAATGTGAGGGGGTGTGAGGGGGTGAGTGTTAGAGTTAGGGGGTGTGAGGGTGACTGAGGGTGTGTGAGGGGATGAGGGTAAGGGTGTGTGAGGGTGAGAGGGGTTGATGGTGAGAGGGGGTGAGTGTGTGGAGGGTGTGTGAGGGTGAGGGTGTGAGGTGTAGTGAGGGTGAGAGGGTTGTGAGGGGTGTGAGGGTGTGAGGGGAGCGAGGGTGTGTGAGGGTGAGGGGGTGTGTGGGTGAGGGTGAGTGAGGGTGAGTGTATGTGTGTGAGGTGTTGTGAGGGGGTGGGGGTGTGTGAGGGGGAGTGATGGTGTGTGAAGGTGTGAGGGGGTGTTAGGGTGAGGGGGTGGTTTTGAGTGATGGTGGGTGAGGGTGTGTGAGGGGGGGTGAGTGTTTTTGAGTCGCTGTGAGTGTAAGTTTGTTGTGATGATGTGTGAGGGTGAGTGAGGGTGAGTATTGTGATGGTGAGGGTGTGAGGGTGAGTGTGTGTGAGGGGATGTGAGTGTGAGGGGGTGTGAGTGTGAGGGGGTGAGGGTGTGTGAGGGTGAGTGGCTGTGTGAGGGTGAGTGGGTGTGAGGATGTTTGGTTGTGTGATGGTGAGTGAGTGTGTGAGGGTGAGTGAGGGTGTCAGGGTGAGTGAGGGTGTGAAGGTGAGTGGGTGTTTGAGGGTGGGTGAGGAGATGTGAGGGTGAATGAGGGTTGTTAGGGTGTGAGGGTGAGTGTAGGTGTGTGAGGGGTTGTGAGGGGGTGAGGATGTGTCAGGGTGAGTGATGGTGTGTGAGGAGGTGTGAGAGGGTGAGGGGGCGATGGTGTGTGAGGGTGTGTGAGGGTGAGTAAGGGAGTGTGAGGGTGTGAGTGTTAGAGTTAGGGGGTGTGAGGGTGACTGAGGGTGTGTGAGGGGATGAGGGTAAGGGTGTGTGAGGGTGAGAGGGGTTGATGGTGAGAGGGGGTGAGTGTGTGTGAGGGTGTGAGGTGTAGTGAGGGTGAGATGGTTGTGAGGGGTGTGAGGGGAGCGAGGGTGTGTCAGGGTGAGGGGGTGTGAGGGTGAGGGGGATTGAGTGTGTGTGAGGGTGAGGGTGAGTGAGGGGGTGTGATTCTGAGGGTGTGTGACGGTGTGTGAGGGTGAGGGTGTGTGAGGGTGAGTGAGGGGTTGTGAGGGTGAGGGTGTGTATGTTTATATGTCATTTAAATGTGTGTGTGTTTTTTAATGTGTAGTATTAAATAAAATGTGATTGTGCTTCCCTTTTGAATTGCCCTGCCTTGTGTGTATTTTCTATATGTAATTTAAATGTGTGTGTGTTTTTTAAAATGTGTTGTGTTATGTGTGTGTTTTGTGTCTGTTGACTCCCGTATGAAAGTGTATAATTTTAAAATGGAGGACGCAATGCGTCACCTTGACGCTACCTACGTTAGCGTTCTAGTTCTTTTTTGTATTGTTAATGATTGTTTTTGATTGACGTTTATTTTAGCCAATCGGAGCGCTACGTTTTTGATGTAACGTTCCGATTTGCTTACGCCAACGGTGGAATTCCCCAGAAGATAGAGATTCGTCGGGCGCGGAAGGCGCGTGCTTGTTCGTGTGCTGTTGCTGCGTCGTTTGACAGGTAAGAGTTTATTTGTAAGTGTTTTGTTATCTAATTTAATGTAGTATCCATAGTATGTATAAATTAATTAATGATTATGAGTGTATTTATATAAATATTGACATATTTTGTTACCGATTGTAATTATTGTCAGTTATTTATGTAAATGAAATTTAATTAAGTGTTTTTATTGTTGAAATATAATGTATATGTTAGCGACAACTCTAATTTAATGATTTTTTAGCTGGTGTTAGTTATTTTACGTACATGAACTGTTTTTAGCACTTAGAAGGGCTATTTCGTTTTGAGTATATTTATGTATTAAGAGGATGTACTGTGATGTAATGTGTTTATTTTTAATATTTTACAAACTGTTATTTTGTAATTGTATGTAATAATGTTTGTGATATTTTTTATTTAGGGTATGTAATTATTTTGTTCTTGTTGTGTAACAGTCTATTTTAATCCTTACTAATGGGATGTTTTTCTGAGATAGTGTAGTGAAGACAGTTTTTTTTATGCAGTCTAACTGTATTTTTTTTTGGAACTTTTTAGAAATTTATTGTTAAAAGCCAGTTATAAATGTTCTGGCTCTTGTTAAGTAAGCTTTGTTCCGTGTACCTTTGCATGTTAATGTTCACTGTCTATAACCAGCTTTACTAACAATGTGCAAGTTCATCCATCTTGTGACTGATGATTAGTTGAACGTGTATTCTTTATAATTATTTCTCTTTGGATTAGACCGTTTATTATTGGACTCAAGTTGTTGCTTGTAGACAGCTTCTTTTCCTTATTTTTTCGCATAACTTAATGCATTGTTTAGATTCCTTTGCTTACTTTGAGTGGAATACATTATTGTAGTTTTGGAAGAATTGCAATTAGGCTGTGAAGTCTCGTGCTTTTGTGATTACGCACTTTGTTTGTGTTTTTGATTTATTCGGGCATTGTTTAATGGTTTATTTTCCCTTACTTTAGTAAGTGCTTTATGTTGTGAATTGGTGTCCTTTAGATGGCTTTGTCCACATTTAAAGTGTTGTATTATTTGCTGTCTGTTCAGATGTTTCCCTATTTTGTGTGCATTTATGTTTTTTGTTACAAATTTGTATTTTACAATCTCTTTCTGCATTTTTGTGTATTAATTGCTGCACTGTCCTTGCGTTGCATTAAGTTTTAATTTTTGAATAGCTACAAGTGTGTAATCCGATTTTTACTTATTAAAATAAATGTTGCCTAACGCTATTTATGTGTGGAGTTGGAGGGTGGAGTTGTAGTTGGAGGGTAGAGTTGTAGGGTGGTATTGTAGTTATAGGGTGTTGTTGGAGGGTGGACTTGGACGGTGTGAGTGTGAGCGTTAGTGGATGTGAAGGTCCGGGGGTGTGAGGGTGTGTGATGGTGTGTGAGGGTGATTGAGGGTGACGGTTTTAGTATGAGTGAGGGTGTGAGTGTTGTGAGTGTGTGTGAGGATGAGGGGGTGAGGGTAAGGGGGTGTGAGAGTGTGTGATGATAGGTGTTGGTGAGTGAGGCTGAGAGTTTGAGGGTGTGAAGGTGAGGGTGTGCGAGTTTGAAGGTTGAGTGTGTGAGTGAGGGTGAGGGTTTCTGAGGGTGAGGGTGTGTGAGGGGGTGAGGGAGTGATGTTGAGTGATGGTGTGTGAGGGTGTGAGGGTGTGAGGGTGAGTGAGTTGAGGTTGTGAGTGAGGTTGAGGGTGTGTTGGTGAGTGATGGTGTGTGAGGGTGTGAGTGTGATTGAGGGTGTGAGGGTGTTAGGTAGGGTGATGATGAGTGAGGGTGTGTGAGGCTGAGGGTGAGTGTGTCATTGGGTGCGAGTGTGAGTTCTTGTGATGATGCTTTTAATTGAATTTTTTTTTATCCGTGAATATTGTCACAAAGACATACAGGCATTAGAACACCAAAGCACAGGGACAAGGAATCATATGTTGCATGAGATCCGAAAAAGGAAGTGAAAGAGAGATAGGGATCAGAAAGTCAGGCAGAGAATGTGAAACACGGGTGACCCAATACAGGAAGATGAGGCTAGATAATAAGTGTATCCAGCAGGTGTTTGTGACAATTATACCTTGTAAAGAGCACATTTGTTTGTGAAAAAATTGACATGGGGTGTTTACATTTTGAAGAGCTGGACTAGTAATATACATGTGAGTGTGAGTGTGTTGCATGTTTTTTTCAGTTTGAACGTTTTTGTGTATTTTGTATATGTACGTATTTGCACAGTGTGTTAATGTATAGTGTTGTAAAGTTTTTAATAAAGTTTTTTTTTTTTTAATGGCGGACGCGATGTGTGTCCTTTACGTTTGTTACGTTTATGTTGTAGCGTTCTAGTTTTAGTTGAGATTTTGTTATTAGTTGAGGTATGACGTAATTTAGAGCCAATCGCAGCGCTATGTTTTGTGACGTAGCGTTGCGTTTGACGTCCGTAAACGTTCACTTTCGTAGATGTTTGTGAACCGACGCGTTGAAAAGGCACGTTGTTCTTACGGTATTGTTCCTTCGTCGTCTGACAGTTAAGTCTAAATTTTAATACAATATAGATTATTTTGCGAATCTGTTTGTCATTTTGTAGAATTGTTTGTTTAGTCATGGACGGAATATGTAGCAGTCCATTTCCAGAGTCTGTGTGACTTAGTAGTAGTGTATGCAGTCTATTTTCTTATTGAAACGTGTTTATTGGTGGTTTGCTTTCTATGTGTTAGATAATAAAGTTTATGCCAACTATCTTTGATGTATGCAACAGTGGGCATAAGGGTGTTGCTTGCTATTTATGGGCATAAGGGGATACATGGTTGGATGTTTTTTTCTTTTTGGACTTTCCTAGATGTCCGTGAACAGTTGCGTGGGAAAGCCGCGTTGTTCTCCCGGTCTTGTTCCTGCGTTGTTTGACAGGTAAGTTTAAACTTTAATACTCAATACTTAAATATGCGAAAGAATTATCTATTTTATAGATGTTGTTGTTAATTTCTAACAATGTTTAATAATAATTTGCAACCTTTGTGTATACATTTTTTGTATCCTTAGCTGATGTACTTATTATTTAGTGATATACTTCTGTAAATGTGTTGCTTGTTGGTGTTATATGTCCTGCTTTTTACAATATGAAAGTATGCTGCTTATGTGTATTTTATATATGCATTTACAGTCTATTGCGAACATTTATTAAAACACTATGTGCAATCGCAGCATTAGTCATAGGAACACCAGCATCACTATACAAAACATGCAGCATCACTTACCACCACCCTAGCAACACTTACCAACACACCAGCATCACTTATTAAACCATAGGATCATTGTTGTGTTGCTGAATGTTTATGTGGGGATGCTGAGTGGTGTTGTGATGGTACTTAGTACTGTTGTTTTTTGGATTGTTGGTGTGGTGCTGTATAGTGTTAATGTGGTGTTTGCGAGTGATGATGTGGTGCTGGAAGGTGATGTTGGTGTAGTGCTGAGCGATGTTGTAGTGTTGCAGAGTGATAATGTTAATGTGCTGAGAGGTGTTGTGTTGGTGCATTGTGTTAATGTGGTGTTGCTGAGTGATAATGTTGTGCTGATGAGTGGTGTTGTGGTGGTGGTTAGTGGTGCTGTTGTGTTGGTGAGTTGTGCTATGTTGATGCTGAGTGATGCTTTTTTGGTGCACAGTGTTCCTGTGGTGGTGCACTTAGCACCACCAAAACACTTAGTGCAACAGCAGCATCATTTAGAGGAACACCAGCATGACTATGCAACACATGCAGGATGACTCCCCACCACCCTAGATACACTTAGCAACACACTAGCATGACTCATTCATACCATATTCTCACTCTTCATCTCCTCAGCATCACTTAGCAGTATAACAGTAACATTTTGCACCACAACAGCATTACTTAACACCAGTACAGCATCACTTATTAGCACAACAGCATCACTGTGCACCACTGTAGTATAATTGAGCATGCTTAGTGATGTTTGTGTATGTTAGATGTAGCATCACTTATTAAACCATAGGATCATTGTTGTGTTGCTGAATGTTTATGTGTTGATGGGGAGTGGTGTTGTGATGGTGCGGAGTACTGTTGTTTTTTGGAGTGTTGGTGTGGTGCTGTATAGTGTTAATGTGGTGTTTGCGAGTGATGATGTGGTGCTGGAGGGTGATGTTGGTGTGGTGCTGAGCGATGTTGTAGTGTTGCAGAGTGATAATGTTAATGTGCTGAGTGGTGTTGTGTTGGTGCATTGTGTTAATGTGGTGTTGCTGAGTGATAATGTTGTGCTGATGAGTGGTGTTGTGGTGGTGGTTAGTGGTGCTATTGTGTTGTTGAGTTGTGCTATGTTGATGCTGAGTGATGCTGTTTTGGTGCACGGTGTTCCTGTGGTGGTGCACTTAGCACCACCAAAACACTTAGTGCAACAGCAGCATCATTTAGAGCAACACCAGCATGACTATGCAACACATGCAGGATGACTCCCCACCACCCTAGCAACACTTAGCAACACACCAGCATGACTCATTCATACCATATTCTCACTCTTCATCACCTCAGCATCACTTAACAGTATAACAGTAACATTTTGCACCACAACAGCATTACTTAACACCAGTACAGCATCACTTATTAGCACAACAGCATCACTGTGCACCACTGTAGCATAATTGAGCATGCTTAGTGATGCTTGTGTATGTTAGATGTATGTTGCTATTGTATGTGTTGCTTGTGTTTTTTTTGCTTGTTAATGAATCGATAGATAGGTATAGTGAGGGCAATACATAGATAGATAGATAGCTAGACAGAGTGAGGGAGCTAGAGAGATAGTGAGATATATAGAGGGCGGTAGATAGATAGAGTGAGGGTGATCAATAGATAGATAGATAGTGAGTGTGATATAGATAGATAGATAGATAGATAGATAGGTAGATTGAGGGCGATAGCTAGATACCTAGATATTAATACAAAGTGATGGAGATAGATAGATATATAGAGGGCTGTAGATAGATAGATAGAGTGAGGGCGTTGCAGTGATGCAGGCATTGTAGTGAATGATGCAGGAATTGTGCAGAGTGATGCAGGAGCAGTGCTGACTGATGTTGAGAGAGAGAGAGAGTGTGTGAGAGAGATAGAGTGTGTGAGAGTGAGAGTGTGTGAGAGTGAAAGAGAGAGAGAGTGTGTGAGAGAGAGTGTGTGAGTGATGCAGGCATTGCAGTGAGTGATGCAGGCATTGCAGTGAGTGATGCAGGAATTGTGCTGAGTGATGCCGGAGTAGTGCAGACAGATGTTGGTGTTGTGTTTATTGACTCATTAGTAGTGCTGATTGATACAGTAGTAGCACTGGTGATGTAGGTGTGTTCATGTTGAAACTGTGCACTGATGGGCGGTGGTGTGTATGCCTGTTTAAATCTTGCCGTGATGCCTGGTGGTGTTTTCTGTGTGTGCTGGGTGAAATTGTGCACTGATGGCTGGTGATGTGTCTGTGTCTGTGGCTGTTGCAAGTGTGTGTGTGTGTGTGTGTGCGCCTGATGAAAGAGTGCATTGACGGCCGGTGTTGTGTATGCCTGGTGAAAGCGTGCACTGATGTCTGTTGGTGTGTGTGAGTGCATGGTGTGAATGTGCATTGACTGCTGGTGGTGTGTATGGCTGTTTAAATCGTGCAGTGATGGCTGGTGGTGTATCTGTGTGTGTCGGTTGGAATTGTGCACTGATGGGTGGTGATGTGTATGTGTGTGCCTGTTGCAAGTGTGCACTGATGGCTGGTGGTGTGTGAGGGAGAGTGCATGTGTGAGGGAGAGTGCATGTGTGAGGCAGGGAGCATGTGTGAGGGAGGGAGCATGTGTGAGGGAGGGAGCATGTGTGAGGGAGGGAGGATGTGTGAGGGAGGGAGCATGTGTGAGGGAGGGAGCGTGTGAGAGAGGAGGCAGAGTATGTGAGGGAGGGAGCGTGTGAGGGAGGACGCAGAGTATGTGTGAGGGAGGGATCGTGTGAGGGAGGGAACGTGTGAGTGAGGAAGCAGAGTATGTGTGAGGGAGGGTGCAAAGTATGTGTGAGGGAGGGAGCGTGTGAGGGAGCGTGTGAGGGAGGGAGCATGTGAGGGTGGGAGCGTGTGAGGGAGGAGGCAGAGTATGTGTGAGGGAGGGAGCGTGTGAGGGAGGAAGCAGAGTATGTGTGAGGGAGGGAGCGTGTGAGGGAGGGAGCGTGTGAGGGAGGAAGCGTGTGAGGGAGGGAGCATGTGATGGAGGAGGCAGAGTATGTGTGAGGGAGGGAGCGTGTGAGTGAAGTAGCATGTGAGGGAGGGAGCGTGTGAGGGAGGGTGCGTGTGAGGGAGGGAGGGTGTGAGGGAGGAGGCAGAGTATGTGTGAGGGAGGGAACGTGTGAGGGAGGAGGCAGAGTATGTGAGAGAGAGGGATCGTGCGAGGGAGGGAGCGTGTGAGTGAGGGTGCAGAGTATGTGTGAGTGAGGGTGCAGAGTATGTGTGAGGGAGGGTGCAGAGTATGTGTGAGGGAGGGAGCGTGTGAGGGAGCATTTGAGGGAGGGAGCATGTGAGGGTGGCAGCGTGTGAGGGAGGGTGCAGAGTATGTGTGAGGGAGGGTGCAGAGTATGTGTGAGGGAGGGAGCGTGTGAGGGACAGTGTGAGGGAGGGAGCATGTGAGGGAGGGAGCGTGTGAGGGAGGAGGCAGAGTATGTGTGAGGGAGGGAGCGTGTGAGGGAGGAGGCAGAGTATGTGTGAGGGAGGGATCGTGTGAGGGAGGGAGCGTGTGAGTGAGGGTGCAGAGTATGTGTGAGGGAGGGAGCGTGTGAGGGAGGGAGCATGTGAGGGTGGGAGTGTGTGAGGGAGGAGGCAGAGTATGTGTGAGGGAGGGAGCGTGTGAGGGAGGAAGCAGAGTATGTATGAGGGAGGGAGCGTGTAAGGGAGGGAGCATGTGAGGGAGGAGGCAGAGTATGTGTGAGGGAGGGAGCGTGTGAGTGAAGGGAGCGTGTGAGGGAGGAAGAGTGTGAGGGAGGGAGCATGTGAGGGAGAAGGCAGAGTATGTTTGAGGGAGGGAGCGTGTGAGGGAGGAGGCAGAGTATGTGTGAGGGAGGGAGATTGTGAGGGAGGAGGCAGAGTATGCGTGAGGGAGGGATCGTGTGAGGGAGGGAGGGTGTGAGTGAGGGTGCAGAGTATGTGTGAGGGAGGGTGCAGAGTATGCGTGAGGGAGGGAGCGTGTGAGGGAGCATGTGAGGGAGGTAGCATGTGAGGGTGGGAGCGTGTGAGGGAGGAGGCAGAGTATGTGTGAGGGAGGGAGCGTGTGAGGGAGGAAGCAGAGTATGTGTGAGGGAGGGAGCGTGTAAGGGAGGGAGCATGTGAGGGAGGAGGCAGAGTATGTGTGAGGGAGGGTGTAAGGGAGGGAGCGTGTGAGTGAAGAGAGCGTGTGAGGGAGAAAGCGTGTGAGGGAGGGAGCATGTGAGGGAGGAGGCAGAGTATGTGTGAGGGAGGGAGCGTGTGAGGGAGCATGTGAGGAAGGGAGTGTGTGAGTGAAGTAGCACGTGAGGGAGGGAGCGTGTGAGGGAGGAAGCGTGTGAGGGAGGGAGCATGTGAGGGAGGAGGCAGAGTATGTGTGAGGGAGGAAGAGTGTGAGGGAGGGAGCGTGTGAGTGAAGTAGCATGTGAGGGAGGGAGCGTGTGAGGGAGCGAGGGAGCGTGTGAGGGAGGGAGCATGTGAGGGAGGAGGCAGAGTATGTGTGAGGGAGAGAGCATGTGAGGGAGGGAGCGTGTGAGGGAGGAGGCAGAGTATGTGTGAGGGAGGGAGGTAGCGTGTGATGGAGGGAGCATGTGTGAGGGAGGGTAGAGGAATGTCTAGGGTAGTAGACAAACAAAGTGAGGGAGAGACAGTGCTGTGTGCACCCAAGTCCGGTGATGTGTATGTCCATTGAATGCATGCACAGATCACTGAATTACTACAGCTAAATGTTGTCATGCTAGAGAAGGGGGGGCAAATAAATGTGAGATAAGTGCGTGTGCGTGTTGCCGCGAGTTGAAAGGCAGGAAGTCGTATGCTTGGAAAGAGTGCACACCTGAATGTTGTCGTGCTACAGAGAAAGGAGTGGGTTCAGCAAAAGGAGCGCGCTGGACCTTAGAGAGGCTAGAAGGAAGAAGCAGATGGTGTGCCTGAATGTAAAAGAGTTTGGGGGCTGTTGGTTGTGTAGTAAATGTTTAATTACTACAGCTAAATGTTGTCGTGCTAGAGAAGGGGGGGGCAGATGAATGCGAGATAAGTGCGTGTGCGTGTTGCCGCGAGTTGAAAGACAGGAATTCGTATGCTTGGAAAGAGTGCACGTCTGAATGTTGTCGTGCTACAGAGGAAGGATTGGGTTCAGCAAAAGGTGCGCACTGGACCTTCGAGAGGGTAGAAGGAAGAATCAGATGGTGTGCGTGAATGTGAAAGAGTGTGGTGGCTGTTGGTTGTGTAGTAAAATGTTTTCAGAAAAAAGTAGGAGGGGGTGGGAGAACGTGCAGATGAATGAGTGAGAAGCTATGGTGTGCGTGTTGACGTGCGTGAATGGAGAGAGACTGGGAGTGTGGTGGGAGTCTGTGGGCTGTTTGAGTTTGGTGTGCGTGTTTCCGCGAGTGAAAGGCAGGAATAGCTCAACCCAAATATATCAGAGCACTTTTCATAAGCACCAGGCAGTTGGTGAGTATCCCTGCCGAGACGTGTTTGCGTGTTTGACAGTGAGAAGCTATGGTGTGCGTGTTGACGTGCGTGAATGGAGAGAGACTGGGTGTGTGGTGGGGTGGCAGAGAGAGTCTGTGGGCTGTTTAAGCTTGGTGGGAGAATGTGCAGATGAATGAATTAGAAGCTATGGTGTGCGTGTTGACGTGCGTGAATGGAGAGAGACTGGGAGTGTGGTGAGGTGGGAGAGAGAGTCTGTGGGCTGGAGAAGCTATGGTGTGAGTGTTGACGTGCGTGAATAGAGAGAGACTGGGAGTGTGGTCGGGTGGGAGAGAGAGTCTGGGGGCTGTTTGAGTTTGGTGTGCGTGTTTCCGCGAGTGAAAGGCAGGAATAGCTCGACCGACTGGTAGTGTGGTGGGGTGGGAGAGAGAGTCTGTGGGCTGTTTGAGTTTGGTGTGCGTGTTTCCGCGAGTAAAAGGCAGGAATAGCTCGTTATATCAGAGCACTTTTCATAAGCACCAGGCAGTTGGTGAGTGTCCCTGCCGAGACGTGTTTGACAGAGGAGGAAAGGTGGGAGGGAACACGGCCTGGGGGAAGCTGGCTGGGGAGGGGGAGGGCTGTGAGTCATGGCAAGGCTGGGGAGGGGGAGGGCTTTGAGTCATGGCAATCAAGCAAGCCTTTGAAGAGCAAGGCAGGGGGATAGAAGGGCGGTCACGAGCACGTGCACTTCGACAAATCCGGATCATAAAAGTCAGATTTGTGGATCGGCGGCAATAGGTCTCTCTGCGAGACCTAAAAAGGTAGCTTATACAGGCCTTTTCTTTGCTTTTATTGTATTTTAGCTAGGGTTCGGCTGGTGTTACTGGAGAGCAGGTGGTATTTATGCTCACCGTGGTTAGTGTGTCCCTCCTAAATCAAAAGCTAGCTTATACAGGCCTGTTGTAGGTTTTTGTAGATTTGCTAGGGTTCGGCTGGCGTTACTGGTGAGCAGGTAATATTTTTGCTCACCGTGGTTATTGGCTCCCTCCTAAGTCTAAAGGGTACTTATACAGGGCTGTTCTTGGTTTTTACTGTGTGTTCATTAGTGTTCGGCTGTCATTTATTGTGTTCTGCTTGTATTTCTCCTCATTGTGGTTTTTTTGTACCCCCTAAGTCAAAAAGGGAGCTTATACAGGCCTTTTCTTTGCTTTTATTGTATTTTTGCTAGGGTTCGCCTGGCGTTACTGGAGAGCAGGTAGTATTTATGCTCACCGTGGTTAGTGTGTCCCTCCTAAATCAAAAGCGAGCTTTTACTTGGCTTTTCCTGGTTTGCTTTTCTGTACACCCTAAGTCAAAAAGGAGCTTATAAAGGTCCGTTCTACCTTTTTAGTGTGTGTCTACAAGAGTTTGGCTCGCGTTGATTGGGGAGCAGGTATTATTTCAGCTCACCGAGTTTTTTGTACCCCCTAAGTCAAAAGGGAGCTTATACAGGTCTGTTCTAGCTTTTTAGAGTGCGTGGACTAGTGTTTGGCTTGCGTTGATTTGAGAGCAGTTACTATTTCTGCTCACCAAGCTTTTTTGTACCCCCCAAATCAAAACGGATCTTATACAGGCCTGTTCCTGGTTTTTAGTGTGTGTTCACTAGTGTTCGGCTGGTGTTCATTGTGAGCAGCTACTATTTCTGCTCACCATGGTTTTTGTGTGCGTTGAGTAGGGTTTGGCTTGAGTTGATGGGGGGCAGGTATTATTTCTGCTGGAAAGGGAGCTCATACAGGCCTATTCTAGTTTGCTAGTGTGCGTTGACTATGGTTTCATTGTCGTTTATGGTGAGCAGATAGTGTTTTTGCTCCCTGTGGTTCTCTGTACCCCTTAAACTCAAATTGTAGCTTATACAGGCCTGTTGTATTTTGGGAGTGTGCGTTGATAGTGTTGCTGCACCTCCTTTGCTGCTCCTGAAACACTGGGACATATACTTTTTGCACTTACATTCCTTTGTAGTACTACAGTGTTACCCCCCAGTGTGCTTGGCATTTAGGCATTTCCACCTTTCTTTTTTTTTGGAACACCGCATTTTGATAGTTCTTTTGCACCTGTCATCGCGTGTTTGTTGTACTTTTGTACACTTCTTCTTTAGCTGATTTTTCACTTTCTGTAGAATATCTTCTTACCTTTTCATGCAGTTTTGCTTCGGTTTAAGTTTAATGTATGACATTGGCTCTTCCATGCTCTATCCAGAGTTCTGACCACACCAGTACATTTGTGCACATGTACTTTACCCATTTACATTCACTTCCTACAACCTAATTTACAAAATGTTAGTGTTACATAAAGTAACAGTCTTTGGTTGCTACTGTGTTACATTTTTCCACATAGTAGGTAGGACACAGATTAATAGACTGAGCCTTCACCACCCACGGACCTTCCAGCATTTTCCTTCCACCTCTTTTTCAAAGCCTTATGCAGTACTTTGTTATCTGTAATGACAGTTCTGTACTAGGGTTATCTCTGTTATACTTGTAATCTAATTAATATTCCAGCCTATGTGTATGGACCCCTTGCGTAATCTAAATTACTCTGTCGTTGCCCTCTCAGTGCATGTTGGATCCACCACTTGATATTCATTATTAGACACCACCTTGTGCGTACCTACCCTGAAAATGGCTCCAATGGGCATTGTTCATGCAGACTTTTTCCTGGCTTTTTTTGCATTTTTCGTGCAAATTGTTTTTGAAAGACCTCATCAACCCTTCTCGTTAAAACAATGAAGGATGTGAAGGAACTTTATATGCTAGCTCTGCATGCCATATTAATCCCAAAATTATTAAAGTAGTTTCTTTTCACCTTTCTGCAATGTTCTTTAGTTGCAGTCTACTCTTGTGTTTGTGCGTTTCACAACAATTGAATGCACCATCTCCATGCATATTGTGTACGAAAGGACTTGACAATGGAGTCACATTATTTATTTTTTATCATTCTTTATTTCATTTTAAAAAAAATAATTTCCACATGTACCGATTAAATTCATTTATTAGCATTAAAAATATTAAATACATTTTACATCATACATCACAAATACAAACATTACAGTAAAGAATTGTTGAGAATGAGAAAAGTCACAATTGTTTAAAACTTTGCAAAAATATATTAGAGTGGAAACACAAGAGTTCTTTAAAGTTAACATTGGTTCCGCTTGCTCTAGTACAGTATGGGACGCCTTCAAATGTTTTTTGAGAGGTGTCATCAAGAACAAAACTTTGTTTCGTAAAAAACAGTATACCCAAGGGGTCGCGCTGATAGAGGCAGATATATCGATTGTCCAAACTGAGTTAGACAGTCTTGACAATGCTCCTGAACATGTCATTTTGGCTAAACAGGAGGATTTGTCAAAGCTTAAAGGGCGGTTAGCTTCTCTTCTAAACCAACGCATCCTGCAAAGGTGGGAAGCTAGCAAGTTAGCTAATTTTGAATTTGGCGAAGGGGCGGGCAAACTCTTAGCCTGGAAGTCAAGAACTGACCAGACCCGTAACAATATTGAGTCGATATCTACTGGCCTGGGAACAGTATCATCTGACCCAGAGATTAGGTCAGCTTTTAAAGACTTTTTTCAAGCCATCTACCGTGAAGACAACAACATTTCCTTTGATAATGTAAGAAATTGGCTTAACAAAATCTCACTCCCATCATTAACTATTGAACAAGCGGCCTCTTTAGACCAGCCTATAACGGTAGAAGAGGTATCAGAGGCCATACTCAAAAGCAGTAACGGGAAGGCGGCGGGGCCTGACGGTCTCCCGGTAGAGATTTATAAACATCTTGTACCTGACATTGCCCCTTTTCTTACCAGGTTATTTAATCAAGTCCTGATAGTTGGCGATATACCACCCATAACCTGGAATAAAGCATCAATTACGCTAATATTGAAACCAGGAAAGGCATCCACCGCCTGCGGCTCGTATCGCCCTATCTCAATACTCAACGCAGACTATAAGATCTTCGCCTCACTGCTAGCTAAAAGGTTGGGCCAGGTCGCCCCTTCAGTTCTACATTCAAATCAAAAGGGCTTTGTTAAAGGCCGCCAGCTTTTTGAGCTGACTTATGACCTAATAGGAGCAATCGACATGGCAACTAGTTCATCGTTGCCTTTGGCTATTCTCACGTTGGACGCAGCCAAGGCCTTTGACAGGGTCAATTGGGTATACCTGTCGGGGGCCTTGGAAAAATTCGGCGTGGGACAGGCCTTTCGTAGAGCGGTGGAATTGCTGTACCATAGCCCTTCGGCCTCGGTACTGGTTAATGGGGGTCTGTCGGAACCATTTACCATCACAAGGGGCACCCGGCAGGGGTGCCCGCTTTCACCCCTCCTGTTCGATCTATATATTGAGCCATTTGCTCAAAAAATACGGGAAGATACTAAAATCACACCTTTTAGATATAGAGATTGGACAAAAAAAGTATCCCTGTATGCCGATGATATTATGATCATTACCTCTGACATCAATTCCGCATTTCCGAGAGCCATAAAATTAGCACAACAATTTGGCAATATCTCTGGCTACGAAATTAATGCCACGAAGACTGAGGTCATGGTGTGGAATGGCATAGCAGTGGGGCTTCCTGTGCAACCCTGTGATAATATGAGATATCTCGGCATAAAGATCATAAAGGATATAAAGTTGATCGCCTCTACAAATTTTACTTTAGTGGCTAAAGAATGTAGGAAACTAATGAGCTCCTGGGCACATCTTCCTTTATCGCTCCTGGGTCGGTCAAACTTAGTTAAGATGTCTATCCTACCAAGGTTGACTTTTATTTTAAACAGTTTGCCACTTTACTTTGAGAAAACACTGATAGCAAAGATGCAGAGTGACATTACTTCATTTGTTTGGAGGAATAAGACTGCCAGAATTGCTTGGACCAAACTGAGGCGACGTAGGGAGAAGGGTGGTTTGGCTGGTCCTGACCTCCAGATTTATGCTTGGGCCTTTCAGTTGACACATGCCCGCATGTTACTCAAAACTCCAGCAGATCAAGGCATCGGGCTCATGTTCACAGCATTATTGCAGTGTGAGGGTCTAAACCAGTCAGGTTTTTTATTTAAGTTTGGAGACCCTAAATTCTTTAAGAAGATCAAACTGAAGGTATTGCAGGACCTTGCAAGAACTTGGTATAACCTTCGAGTTGCTACCAAAATAGGCTACCATTCTAATAGATCTCCTATATGGGATCTTCCTGCTCCCCCTGGCTGGACCAAAGACACATTGATTAGCCCACTGAAAGACGCTGGTATATCATCATGGGGAGATCTATTTTTTGAAGGGGATATGTTCTCCTGGGAGCACCTAGTCAGCCTGGTAGGTCCCAATCTCTCTAGATTAAAATTCCTACAAATTTCAAGTTGGGCACAAGCACAAAAAATAGGGCCACCTTTTCGACAACAACCACCTCTAGGAGGAAGTAGCCACCTGGAATCTTCTCTACTCGATAGGCCACCAGCACCCAAGGAGGTCTCCTTCTTTTATAATTTAATCTTAGAAGAGATCGACGGAGAATTCCATCTTCCAGACCAGCTCTGGGGCTCCCTATTGCCTACAATAAACTTGCACAAACTTTGGCTAACCTCCTGCAATGTTCTCTGGGATATCGTTAAACCTGCCTGGCTTCGTAGAAACCACCTTTTTACTCTCCACAGGGCTTATTATTCGCCTCAGAGGTTGTCTAAATTTTCACCAGGTATACCAGTGGCTTGTCCCCGTTGTGGCCAAGAGGCAGCCTCGGATGCGCATATGTTTTACGAATGCCCACGTCTAATATCTTACTGGCAATCAATAGGCACCAGATTAACATCTTCAACAGGCTCCATCGTGAACATAGATCTCCGCTTAGTAATTTTTGGTGTAGTGGACACGAAACGTAATGCTAACAACAATCTTTTGTTCTACTCAATGTTGGCGGCGCGACGAGAGATTTGCAGGCGCTGGAAAGAGGCTTCTCCCCCGACCTTATACGACTGGTGTTCCTCCATGCTACAAATATCTAAAATGGATCTTTCCAGGGCTGGAAAACCAGATAAAAGAGCTTTTTGGTCGAAACTTGATTGGTCCCAATAACTCGAGCTGGGGTTTTTTTTTTTTTTTTCTCCCCAGTTCCAATGATTACGAAGCCATGACACACTCTCTTCGCTATATCACTGTCGTCCTTGTTTTAAGGCGAATCAGTGGTAACAGCAATAGTGGAATCTGGTTAATGGCATTCACCTGTCGATGGGTGCATAGGGGCCAGAGATTGAGTGAGATAACGGCATAGCTGTAGGGTTTTGTCGGTTCCGTAATACGATCGCACCCCAACCAGTCTTGCACTGAGGCAGCATGTCTACTCTCCACATCTCTTTTTTTCCCCTGTCCACGGTACTGACGGGCCAGCCATGGTTGAGATGAGGAACAAAAATAAAAAAAATAAATAAAAAAACTTTGCAATTCCAACAGTAACATTTAAAAATAAAATTCTGTACTTCACACCAAAATTTGTGGGCCCACAAATACTAATAACTATTTTTGAAAATTCTGTACTGTTCCAGTTTAGCTTTAATTTCTAAACATGATGTCCACAGACACTGAAACAACAGTACAGAACAGCTCAAAATAGTTTCAATGTTTCCGAATGGTCATTTACATTTACTGACATCTTTCTTTACTACTGACATATGTTACATATGTTAAAAATCACTTACACATTAAGTATTTGTTTTGCATGTTCGGCTGTACATTAACATGGTCGCTGTCTCCTGATATTTTTTCAAGGGCCTACATTCTTTTGTTAGCATCAATGTATTGAGATGGTGACAATTGAATTATGAACACTATAATATTCTTCTATGTATATGTTAGTAAATGAAACATGGAAACTTGGTAACTATAATAATATTAATAATTCATATTTGTAAAGCGCAAAATCACATGTAAGGGGCGCTGGGGGCCGTCTGTAAGATAAAGCAAGCTATTGCCCACAGTCACATGGTGCTGGCCTAATCTCCTGCAGCTGATCGATCTGTGATCCCCAGATTCCGGAGTCAGTCACCCTACGTGGTGCCACACCTCTTCCCTAACTGTACAGTGCAGGCCTGACATAGTACTGACTGATGACATTATATATGACACTGATAAATCACTAAGACATTAAAGTGTACTTTAAAAAAAATGTATGTGCACACTTGAGTTACGTATAGTTTCATCACTTATATTTATCTGTAGACTTAATTAATTATTAATGCTTGTAAATAAATCCTTGTACTTTAATGTTAAGCAATGTATGCAAGTGTTGTCCTCTATATTGCCGGGCAATTAATGTTATTCTGCTTTTTGAGTAACTATTCAGATGTCGTATTCAGATTCAGTTGAGTTACATAGATATTTATAATACTTTTAAAAACTGGACAACTTTTTTTTACCTGATAGATTTAAATAGGATACATTTGTCCTGTATGTCAATTGTTCTCTGGAAGTACCCATCTAGCCCTAAAACACTGATGCCGAAAGTGTAAGAAGAGCCATGTAGAAATACCATCGGAAACTGGTGCGAAGAAGCATGCCTTAATACAAAAATCAAGTGCACTTTCACTTCCAAATGGCGTCTACAGAGGTAGCCATGGCCGTTTCAAATGTGTTATGCAGGTTCATACTGTTAGCTATCTCTCTCAATTTGCTTGCTCAACACGATTATTCCTTATGACTCGAGCATGAAAGTTAATCTACTCAAGGGTACCTATTAATTTTCAAAAAAAATTATTCTTGTTTTTATGATCCACCTTTTTATAATATACACGCACCTTTATCGAAATTTGAAACTATTCTTTCTCTGACAAATACTGGCGTTCATTGAATCTAAGTACCTAATTATTAAAGTTCTCGTTTACTATAAATCATTTACTTTCGCAATGTGTTAAGAGCACACATCTGTAGCATTACTTCTGTATTAGTGGATTTCTGTGTACTTATACTGTAATCACCCCGGAGCAATTAAAAATAATGTCATTGTCTGTCTTCTCTGCAGTTCTACATTTTCACTTAAGATGAAATTAAAGACAAAAAAATCAGCCTATAAATTCAAGGCAACATTGGCCACCACTTCATTGCGATTGAAAGTGTAAAGCATAGCTGAATACCATCACTTTTTAGATATTTGTCCTATAATACAATTCATGTGGAAAGAGGGGCTGAAGATCTTACCTGGTATATAAGAAATTGTATGCCTGCAGTATTGCCACACGTACACCAAAAATGTAAGGCCGCACACCACATTTTCATGCCTTATCAGCCAATCAAAGACTGAATAAATCGTCACCCAAGTGGCTGAAATGGTCCAGATTCTCCTCATCACCGGTAAGCACTATACCTAGCCGGTTTGGTAAACGTCTGGACTCCATTGCCAACAACGTCTCAACTACAGCACTAACATGAATCATAATATGTTCCCTGTGTTGTGCATTATTACGGGGTCCAGTAGTTGGCTGTGGAATCGTAGCCAAATCTTATTTTTACCTTGTACCAGATGTGGGCGTCAACGTCACACCTTTTGGTGTACTTCCCGTGACATCGGCATTCTTCCTTTAGTCTCTCCCACTATTGGGCTTTATTTTTGGAATTTTTTTTAGCCATTTTCGATTCCGTTGGAATATTCAAGGAAGTCTTTTACACACCTAGGGGCATATTACCAACGTTAAGCTATATTTATTGCTTACGATACTTAGCAATGAATTGTTTTACGCTAAGCATCGCCAGAAATTATCGCAGATAAACCTTGCTATATTCCATGTTTATCACAAAATCGACAAAAATAGGCCGCATGCATCAATAACTTTGAAAAATCAATGATATTAATGCATTACAGAGGTAATGGTTTTAGCCATGTCGTCCACCTTCCATTGGATAACATGGCTAAGAACAGCTCAGGTATGGTGTTAGCTTTTGGAGATATTTGTGCTTAGCGCCAATATTTACAAAAGTTGCTAATTCTTGATAATAGTTGAAATGTCGCATATCAACATTTCTCCTATTATTTTTCTCTGTAACGCCATCTTTGCATCTCTTTAGAGATGCAAAGTGAAGCGTAAAGAAAAAGGGTGCTAACATGCGTATTTGCATGTTAGCACACTGTTACTGATAGGGAGTTTTATCTCTGCCTTTTTCGTTTTTAAAGCCAAAAAAGCGGAGATAAATTCCTTGATAATATGCCTTCTACTTTGGCAAGGTGTCTTTTTTTATTATTTTCCACGTATGTGCAAAATCTTCTCCAGTCTCATTTTTATTGCGAAGGTGGGTGGGTTTGCTAGTGAATCCAGCAAGATGTTCAAGATGAAGAATGAAAATGACTTGGATTACAACAAAAGAGGGTGTCAACAACCCGTCTGCCCGCCGAGATTGGGCAAGTGCGCCACACAGGTCGGAAACCTTTTTTATAATAGAAGATTATCAAAGAAGGATTAAGAATCTGCCTTACAATGGGTCTACTCTCTTGAGTACGCTTAAAATGATGGAGCAGGTAGCATCAGACAATGCCACAACAATCACTTGTTGTGCCATCTGTTTGGAATATGTTACTGAGCTATTTCATTCCCTGAATCTCGTTGCTAGAACAGCAGTTGACTTCTTGTTTACAGTCTGAAAATGTATGAATTGTTCAAAAAATATATAATTTCTTGACATCATCTACACATAGATGGGCATTACTGTTGTCATTCTTCAAAGATGATGATTCAAAATTTCCAAAGTCTTTGTCACTGCATGGGAAGCACAATCAAGGGCCACAAGCCAATAAGCTCCAAAAATGCTCATGCTGTGGTCAAAGTGTACAAACTTGACGCACCTGAAACATCACGAATATCCATCAATACTAGTGTATTTTAAAGCAGGATTAAAGGCAGCTGGCAAGACCAAGAATCCAGTGGCCCAGAAAGCTGGCCCCGCTGCCAAGGAGCTGAACATCTCACAGGGATCATAAAATAAAATGTTGACAGACAGTACAATAAAACAATTTAATATTTACCTGGTAAAGTGGTACGATAAGTGTCCTTGTATATATAGAGCAAGCCACTGTTGCATACAACCATAAAGACTGAATGTGCAAGTAAAACATATTTTTAAAAAATCATTTCATAAATATAGTGTACTGTTGCCTATCGGATCCTTCAAGCAGAAGGGGAACATCTGACAGGTCGCCTGACAAGGATCACAAACCCATCAGCCTACATAAGTCTGAATTAACCTGAAAACAAACAATATCATTATGTTAGGTTATGGACAGGTCAGTACTTGTGAGGAGTGTGTGTTAAGTGTCCAATGATTTTGATTACTGGGAGTGCATAGATTGTGCCAAGCAACCATGATGTTCAACGTCCTGCATAAGCACAGTTAACTCACAATCTGATACAGGTGTAGCATTTGATAGAGAAATAAAAAAACGAAGGTGTTGACGCACATCGGCATGTTTGCATCAAAATCTGGCGACGGTGATTGATACGATGCGACCAAGAAGGTCAGCAAAGGATCATCAAATTACATTAATGACTAACCCAGTTTTATCAAAAAGGTGGTATGGAAACATGGAATAATTTTTTTAAAGATTATGGAAAATGCAAGTAGGCAGGTGGATTATAAAAGTCTGGCCCAGGGTCAGAGCCACATCCGACAAAACCAGATAGCCTGAGTGGATGGGGAGCGCGCCTCATTAGACAACACTACAAGAAACTCTGAGCAAAACGGGAGTAACCAGGCCTCTAGATCATTCAAGGTGAACAAAAAAGAGCTGGGCTCCAAGAAGTTGGCCAATAAGACAGCCGCCAAGTTCAAGAATCCAGCGGCCAAAAATGCTTCTCCCCCCCCCCTCCAAAGAGTCCCAAAAAGACTCAAGGGGGTGGGGGGTGGGACACACCTTGATGGCATTCCAGAATATGCAACTTCACTAGGAGGCAGGTTACCTCCTTTCTTCCACGAGTGGACCAAGATAACCATACAAGAATGTACACTCCACAACATACAGTTTAGTGTACTGCATACAGAGTAAAAAGCTATTGACCGCTCCTTCATTTCGGAGTTTTTAAAAAACGTATTCTGCAATGTGTTTTCCTTTCACACCAAGTCACTCTTTTTGTGCTCCGCCCTGGTAGGCTTTTCTGCGTGTGGTCAGTGATCTTGTGACCGACTCACCTGCATTCTGTTTGTTGTCATCCTATATTGTTGGAATCCTACTAATTTTCATTCTGCAACTTGAACATCTTGCAGGATTGATTACCAAACCCACCCACCTCTGCATTAAAGATGAGGCAGTACAACCTGTTGCACATACGTGGGCAATCATCTAAAAAGACACGTTGACTATCTAAGTGTGTAAAAAACTTCATTGAATATTGCAAAGGAATACGGAACACAGAACAAAATGAGCAAAAAAGAATAACAAGATAGCGCACAACGGTGGGCACGTCCCCAGGAAGAGCGCCGATGTCACTGCAAGCACACCAAAAGGTGTCAAGTCGACACCAACATCTGGTGCGAGGAAAACAACCATCAATTAGGCTATGATTCTGCAACAAACCACTAGACTCCGTAATAATGCACAGCACAGTCAACCTATTAAGATTAATGTTGCTAAACTGTACTTAGTGCTATGGTTGAAACGTTGTTGGCAATGGTGTCCAGACGTCTACCACCCCTGCTAGGTATAGTGCTTACTGGTAAAGAGGGGAATCTGGACCATCTGAGCCAGTTGTGTCATGAGTAAATCAGTGTTTGATTGGTTGATAAGGCATGAAGATGAAGTGTGTGCCGCCTTCAATTTTTGTTTTTTGTGGCAATACTGCAGGCACACTGGGGTCAACAAGGAGCGTCGACTGAATGCAAAGACTCACGCTCAAGAAGAGACCCCCGATTGTTGTCATTGTGTCCAGTGTGAATACATGGAAGCAGAACAGGATAACATCTGCTGACATCAAGCCAACTGCATGTTCAAGAACATCAATCCCAACAGACAGGTGGCTAAACCGAATTAACCAACACGGCCACTGTAAAGAAGTCACCGCAACCCCCTCAAACATACCACCCATGTAGCGGATAATGTACACAGTACATTTAAACCTGCTTCAACTCGAAATTCATCCACTCAAACAAAAAGACGATATTCCAGGACTTCCTTTAGGGGAACTGGAGTATACTTCCGTTACTTCCAAATTCTTAAAAATTTTGGGCCACTAACATCAATTTTGGAACTCAGGCCACTCACTTATTACATACATACATACAGTCAGAGCATGTTCATATGATCACTCTACAAGAAGTACTCCCATTTTGACATACCTATACATCCTGCTCCCTGAAATTATCTAAGACTTGTCATACATGGTGAACACTATCAGTTCCAAGTCAATCCATCTGGGCTTCAAAACAACACCACAAGTGTTTACAAAGTCCATACCAGTAGTAGCAGCACATCTTGGAAGACAACAGATACGTGTCCCAGACGATTGGCTCATAAAATAAAGATCCCTCATTTAAAACACTCTTGTCCAAAAAGCATTTTTTGGGTGATTCTACAGGAATTAAAGTTGATTTCTGCAGAGTAGCAACAAAAGCAAACAGAAACTGATTGCAGAAAGCTATAATGGTGCTGCACTAATGAGTGTAACAAATAAAAAAATTAAAGATGTGTACCCTAATGCAAACATTATGAAAGATATGAAGCAAACATATTCTTCATGGGTGGAATGTCAGCCTTCTTCTCATGCTCCCCCCAAGTAACGTAGGTACTTAATACCATTGCTTAACTGAAGGATTCCAAAGGGAGACCGAACTTGTTTTATTTTTCAAATTTGTACATGTCCAGGATGTTCCCAAGGAGCCCTGAAATGCAGCTCACAACACATTTACATTTACAAAGCTGAGGAGCCTCAACGTGCAGCCACCACACTGCCTCTGCTGTGAGGCTGGACAGTTCAAAGGTATCTGGTGCGGTCAAAGTTATTACCAATGACGGGAGTCGTGTACACCATAGGGGTAAAGTTGCTCCTGAAGTGTCTTCTGAATGATTAAACCCTAGAGTTTTCATACAAGAACAGGTTGTTTGTGTGGCACTCGAATGTGTGGGACCATTTCATCGGCAGAACATCCTTCGATAGTTTTTGGCCAAAGTACATTTGCTTTTTAATTCTAAATTTTAACAGCAGTATTATCTGTGGCTATAGTAAACTGAACTTACTCTGTCTGGTTGATCAAAGGGTTTCATCGCCATGAACTTGACACGTTTGCTTTGTCTACCGGCCAGTGAAGCAGAGGTGTACAATATGCACATACTGGCTTTCACAACACCTCATTTGGAAGGCTAAGCTACTGTATATTTGGGCAATGTCTAATCAAGTTAGCCAGTTTTAATCAAGATCAGATAGAATTAAATAGTTGTTGATGTTATAAAATTACATTTTGTTGACCACTCAAAAAAATTTTTAAGAATTAAAAAAAACACACAGAAATGTCGAGCCATCTTCTTAACTTTCACAAAATGGAAGAGTACTACAAAAGCTTGATGCCCTTGACGGCAGAAGATAAAGTTAAACAAAAAAAAGAGCTGGAAGCCAAGAAGGGGGCCAGTAGTAAATGCAAATAAATAGCGGCCCCCCGACCAGGAGCACAAAAAAGGGTCCTGGGAGGAGAACAGGACACACCTAGACGGAGATCCCGTCAACTGTGCAATTCTGTTTCATTTCATAGGAAGTAGTGTCAATATGTTCGTACACTGACTGGTTACCAATGAAAATAAAGCCTGAGAAGGAAGGAAATTATAGAGGATGCTGAAGAGATGGAGGAAGACACACATACTGCGGATGCAACTTGAATCTCGGAACATCACAGATCTTTTATATGTTCATATATGAAATTTTTAACTGCAATAGGTTTACTGAATACTGTGCAACCGGAAGGACGGATATGATGCTCAAATTCATTCTGCTGCATGTGGGAGCGTTGGGCTTGCAATGGCTGTACTCTCTTGAGTAAGCTTAAATCTTTAAATTGATGGAGTGTGCAGCATCAGACAACACCACAACAATTTCTTAACAAACAGGGAGGAACCAGGAAAAATCAACATAACAGTGATTGATGTACATGTGAAGGAGAAGACATTCAACATTGAAAAGATTGACGTTGAGTTTTAGAAATTGGAAGAGGTTGACGCAGATTAAAAAATAATATACATCAAGGAGACAGTAAATGCTGAAAGTTGACCGTCATCCCGTTCACACACACCGATATCGAAACGTCTTATAACCGTACAAGCCATAAAAGAACAGTGACTCTTGGCGGCAGACCAATTTAGCATCAGCACATAGAGTACTCACAACTCTGAAAAAAAAATGAAGAAATAATATGTACTGTTTGATTTCCAACCTGACTACACAGATATGTTGTTTTGAGCTGAATAGCAAATTCCAACTAAGACTAAATACTTGCACAAAACTGATTGGAGTGTTGGGTCCCAGTCATGGGATCGTTTGTCTGTACACGATCTGGCATGGATTTGCATCATTGAGTCATTTATGGACCCGTCAACTCTTCCGTACACAGATTTACACTAAACCTTTAAAAAGATATTGAAGCCAAGAAGGCTGTCAAGACTTCATACAACAAAATAGCTTCCCCCCGCCCAGGAGACCAAAAATGGGTCCCGGGAACACACCTCTCGACGGAGAACCCGTCGACCGTGATCCCGTTCACACACACCGATATCGAAACGTCTTATGACCGTACCAAGCCGTAAATGAACAGTGACTCTTGGCGGCAGAGGAAGCAGAACAAAAAAGAGCTGGAACAGTGACTCTTGGCGGCAGAGGAAGCAGAAGAAAAAAGAGCTGGAAGGCAAAAAGGAGGACAGCGCGATGGTGAGTCTGCAGCCATGAAGGAGATCGACATATCTCTGGATGACATTTATCAACTCCACAAACAAGAACAAAGTGACACATTGCGTGACTTATACACAATGGAACATCAGAAGAACATCAAGCTGTATACGTTTGGGAGTTAGGAAAAAAAGTTTCAACCAAGTTTGCAAGGAGTGGCTTCAAATCACATATTCGAGCAAGCTGTAGCTTGGAGCCTGTAGTGCACATGTACAGGTTTCCGCAAACAGCATAATATGTTACTGCTTGCAAGTTTCGTGCATGGAATGTACATAGCATCCATGATGTGCACCGTCCACTCGAGCCGCAGGCAGCTCTCAATATCTGTATTGAGTTGGGGCATGAGATTGGGATAAAAACCTGGCTTCAAATATCATATTCGTGCAAGCTGTAGCCTGTAGCGAAGACACAAAGGTCTCCGCAAACACCATTATGTAATGCTACTGCTTCACCAGTTTCGTGCATGGAATGTACATAGCATCCATGATGTGCAAGGTTGTAGTTAGGATCTCCCCCTTACAATCTGCGCATGCGTATTTCACCACGCACGCACAGATGCTACAATACACCTTTTGATTGTCTGTATGAGCTCCCCAGCACAGCCGCAAAGTCCCGTACTTGGTGTAATGCGTCCATGACGTAATGTGCTACTCGCTTATTATGGACAGAATGATAAATTATCGTTGACAGCTATCTACCGATTAGGAAGTTTGAAATCTATTTCTTGTCCTCCGTGCTACCCTCTCACCGCTCACTTCTAGAATACAGCAGATTTAAATCTGCTTTAGGGTTCCAGCGAATTCTCAGAGTGTTTTAAGGTTCTGGTTTGCAAAAGGCAACCGTCAAGACCAAGCAATCAGCGGCCAATAAAGGTGTCCCCGCCGACAAGGCTCAGGCACGGGGTGAAGAAAAAGCACTTTTGCACACTGACTTAAGCGAAAGGGGACCAAATGGCAGCCGTCAAGACCAAGCAATCAGCGGCCAATAAAGGTGTACTTTTTCACAGTTAAATGTTCATATTGAATGGCAAGCAGGGGCAGTGTTTAACATCATAAAAAATGGTGTATATTAATCCAAAAACTGTGGACAGGTGGAAGCAAAACCAATACTAATGTTAGCCTGTATGGACAGGCACTTGTGAGTCGGATTTGTTAAACAAAAAAGAGGTGGAAGCCTAGAAGCCTGACGAAGGCCAAATGTAACCAAAAGAAATAGGTAGAAGCCTAGAAGGCGCACAATTTCATATAAGTAGCTGCCCCCCACTTCCCCCCGCCCAGAAGCCCATAAAGGGTCCCGGGCGAGGGAATCTGAATACATTTCTGCCCCCCCCCCCGCCCCCCGAGTAGGTAACACCACCAGATACGAAACCAACACCAAGCAGTGACTTATTGTCACTACCTCCCACCATAACACACCAGTCTGGGGACGACTACAAGAGTTCCTACCAGTGTGGCTAAACATCACTATAGACAAGTGGGTTTGACGAATTATCCAGTATGGCTACAGCCTAGAATGCATCTCCACACCACCCATTCAACATCCACTGTGCAAACAATATGTAGACTTGTTGCAGCAAGAGGTTATCATTATGCTGCAAAAAGGGGCCATAGAACTATTAGAAGACAACATATTCACATCGTTCATGCAACTTATCTGAGCCCATGTACATCAGTACACAGTGCAGGGCCTATGGACACCACAACAGAAGAAAATGCACATGAACATGCTAGAACTTATGGCAGTGTTCCTAGCCTTCAAAGCGTTCAAATTACACTCTTGCAGCAAGACGGTGTTGATCCAGACAGACAACATGACAGCAATGTACTACATTCAGAAGCAGGGAGGTACACACTCAACACAGCTATCACATGTAGCTCAGAACATGGAGTCAACAATCTTCAAGACACACAACGATGTTGAAGCATCTTATGACCGTAGAAAGCCATAAAAGAACACGGACTCTTGGCGGCAGAAGAAGTGGTTGAAAAAACCGCAAAACCAATATTAATGTTAGGCTGTTATGGACAGCACAATGATTGTGAAGGTTGAAAGAAATGAACTTATATAATATTGTTAAGCTCTGAAGTCCATTACACAGACACATGATTGTGCACTACGGCACACTTCCAAATAAAATCTATTATTAACAAACCATTGCTTGCGCGGCGAACAATTGGTTATCAGCACAACGAGTACTGACACCGGCAAAAAAAAAGGAAGATATAGTGTGTCCTGTTTGGTTTGTAACCTCACTACACAGATACGTGGCTTTGAGCATAGCAAACTCCAACTAAGACTAAATACGTCCGCCAAACTGATAGTAGTGTTGGGTCCCAGTCAGGGGTTCATTTCAATGCACACGATCTGCCATGGATTTGCCTTATACAGCCATTAATGGATCTGTGAACTCTGGCATTGACAGATTTACAATAAACCTTTAAAAAAGAGCTTGAAGCCAAGAAGGCGGCCAAGACTCCAGACAACAAATTTGCTGTCCCCCGCCCTGGAGCCCAAAAATGGACCAACAATAGGAAAAATGTCGACAACAAAAGTACATGCCCAGAAGGGGCTTGTACTTTGTAATTTCAAAAGAGGCATCATAAATGGCCAGTACTTTCACTTTACAATACTGAAACACAGCCAAGGAAGGGCCTGTAGTTTGAATCAAAAGAATAATAAACAAACACAGCCCCGAGATGGTCTGTAGTTAGAATTGAAAGAATAGATAAACACAGCTTAGAATGGGCCGGTACTTTAAATGTCTAAAATTACAGTCACTGTACTTTGAAATCGATGTGTTGCATTCTGGGGATGCTGAGTTAGGTTCATGTAAAAAATCAACGATTTTATGCAGTTTTGAAAAGAAGAAAATACACGAGCCACATCGAACGGAACCAGATAGCCAGGTGCGGCTGCCTGGAGTGCAAGCGCGCAGCATTTAGCAAAACACCACAAGAATCTGTGAAGAAAGAGGGAGGCTGAGAACAGCTCGGAGAATAACCTTTCACACACAACTTATAAGGCAGGCTAAGGGTGGCTTCTCAGATCTGATCTTGAAAGTGATGACCGCCTCTGCCGAGATGAATGGAGTTCCACTGGAGGGCGCAAAGAAGTCATAGTCAAACCACTGTGACCAAATACTGCGATCTGCCTTGAAAATGAGGCTAAGATGCGGCCAGGAGCCTGGTTAGGAAAGGCGTCCTACTGTCCAAGACTATAGCGGACATTACCGTTGCAGAAAACAAAAAAGACTAAGGTGAAAACGAATGAAAGTAGAAAACAAACATTTCATACACATGGCCTGCTTTGTTCTGATAGCATCATGGGAGTGAAAGTGACACTATTTCCCCGGGGGACGGACGGACCTTTATGAAGCACAGTGAAGACACTGCAGAGGAAAGAGCAGAGATCAGACAGACGCAACCGAGGTGCTGTGATGGGAGAGTGCTCAGACTCAGACTGGGGTCATCAAGGAGAGTTGAATGAACACAAAGACTCACGCTGGGGTCAAGAAGAGACCCCCAATTGCTGTTATTGTGTCCACTCTGAATACATGGAAGCAGAAGTGGAAAATATCTGCTGACATCAACACAACTGCATGTGGAACAACATGAGTAATTTAGAGTGTTGCATTAGACGGTGATCCCAGTACATGGCGATTGAGTGAACAAAAAACCAAAAAGGATCACCAGAGACTAAAGAAGGCGGACAAGTTGGATATTTGAAGAATTAGCTGACCCCCACCCAGAAGCCCAACAAGGGTCCCGGGCAGAGGAACGGGACACACATGTAGACGTAGATCTGTCTTATTTCCTTAGACTACATGGCAAAGTACAGCAACGCTTGATGCCCTCGAAGGCTGAAGAAGTTGAAAAAAATGTGTGGTGCACATTTACTGACAAGTCAAAGTCCTACCATTTGGTGTGACAAGGAGGACAGACATCGATCGCCGCCTAATGTTGGGTCCGGTTGATTGCACATTGTTGCCCTGGACTATAGTGCGCATGGGCATCCACTCCATCCTCAGATTGTTTTTTCCGCCATTGGGGTCGGATGTCTTTTGGTTAACTCAAGGTCGGAATCGATAATAAACTTTCTCTTTGGGCAAAAGGCCTTTAGTTTTCGTCGGTATTGTCTTGCAATCGGTACCAGTACTTGTTCCTGCTCTCTCAACATTTGTCAGATGAATATAAGGAGGCAGCAGGGATGCTTATTCAGGAAGGGAAGCTTATATCAAACGCATCTATCAAGTGTACGCTGGACGCAGCAGACACGGCAGCCAGGGCAATTAAGACAAGTGGGATGTTACGGCGACATGCCTGGCTTAGAATCTCCGGATTGAAGCCCGAGATTCAAAACATCATACTGAAACAGCCTGTTGAACCCTGATCATTTCTTTGGCACCGGAGGTGGACACCACCTTAGGCACACAAAAAAAACCTGCAAAGTCTATGGGGGCTCTACAGTCGCAGCAGTTCAGGGATGGTTCCTTACGTAGCTCCTGCAATAGAGGAACTTCCAGAGGCCAGCTGTCCCAGCAGACCACCTACACCAAACAGAGTAGGATTGGCTATAGTGCAAAGAGCACCAAGGGCAGAGGTCGTGGTAACAACAGCTCCTGATCCTCCACCACTAACAAACAGTGACGTCTTGTCACTGCCCCCAGACCATCCCACACCGGTCGGGGGGAGACTGCAACAGTTCCTGCCGGTCTGCAAATCCATCACCATAGACAGGTGGGTAAGGCAGCTTATCCAGTACGGTTATTGTGTGGAGTTAACATCCACTCCACCCAACATACCCCCAAGACACCGTCCTATGTCCACAGAGCATTTGCAATTATTGCAGCAGGAGGTAGTCAGCAGGATAGAAAAAGGAGCTATAGAGCTCGTGCCTGTGGAACAAAAAGGTACAGGGGTGTACTCGCTGTACTTCTTCATCACAAAAAAGGACGGGTCCCTCAGACCCATACTGGACCTCAGACGTCTCAACCAGTACATTCTATCAGAACACTTTGACATGCTCACATTACAGCAGGTTCAACCGTTAGTCAGTCAGGGAGATTTCCTCACAACATTAGATCTGAAGAATGCATATTTTCATATACCGCTACACCCGTCACACAGAAAATACCTCAGGTTCACTATTCAGGATCAGCATTATCAGTTCAAGGTCCTCCCTTTCGGAGTGACGACTGGCCACAGTGGCTGCACACCTGCAGAGACAGAACGTTCACGTCTACCCTTATCTGCACGTCTGGCTTATCCAGGCGAAGTCGGCCCAGCAGTGTGCCTACCACATGTCCCACACCATTCACCTTCTTCACGATCTGGGGATCTCACTGAATTATCCAAAGTCCCACCTTCAGCCCGCCCACGTACGACAGTATCTTGGCGCGACAATCAATACTCTGGCAGCCAAAGCACAGCCAAATTCAGTGAGGATCAACAGCATGCAATTGCTGATACAACAATTCAAACCACAACGCTCGCTTCCAGCACGAGTGTTCATGCAGTTGATAGGCATGATGGCCTCCTGCATCTTCATAGTCCCGCACGCGAGACTACACATGTGTCCGCTTCAGGAGTGCTTAGCACGTAAGTGGAATGAGGCTCACGGACAGTTGAAAGACCTACTGTTGGTGACCGGTCGCGCATACAACTCTCTGCGTTGGTGGAATCCACAAAACCTTTGCAGGGGCCGACCGTTCCAGGAGCCTGTGCCACAGATTATTCTGACAACGGACACATCCCTCCAGGGATGGGGAGCTCATGTACTCCACTACACAGAGCAGGGACTATGAACAGCACAGCGGAGGAAGATGCACATCAACCTTCTGGAACTGATGGCTATCTTCATGGCGATGAAAGCATTCAAGGTACATCTGTGCAACAAGGTTGTGTTGATCCGGACGGACAACATGACGGCCATGTACTACATTCAGAAGCAGGGAGGTACACTCTTCACAGTTGTGTCATCTGGCTCAGAGTTTGTGGAAGTGGGCCATTCAAAGGAACATCTTCCTCATGGCGGAGCACCTCCGGGGCAAGGACAATCAGATGGCGGACCTGCTCAGCAGGTACAGCCACCAGATGCATGAGTGGGAGATACATCCAAAAGAGCATTAGCCTGGATAGGAGTGCGTAGCCTATCCGGAATCTGTGGAAGCATCCAGTGCCATCCCTCTGGTCCCGATTCACCCTCAATCACAAATACGTCTGTCCCAGAGGCGCATCTTTCCTCTGAGACATAAACTTTTTTTGGGGTGCATAATAAAAATAGAGGAAAGAAAAAAAAAAGAATAGAAAACACATACCGATGTCGAGCCATGTCAGGGTCCATGACAAGAAGGGAGCCAGGTTAAAGGCTGGATGTTTTGGATTCCTAGCTCACTATACGGATATGCGTCTGGGTGGTGACAAGAAGCCATGATTTGCAGCTCACACAGTGCTACATGTCCAGGATACATGTCGCTGTTTGCTAGGACCCACAGAGACTTTAATGGACCCATCAACTTTGGCGTACACAGATTTACAATAAACCTTTACAAAGAGCTCGAAGCCAAGAAGGCGGCCAAGCGTCCAGACAACAAAATAGCTGCCCCCGCCCTGGAGCCCAAAAATGGGTCCAGGGCAGGGGAACGGGACACACCTCGACAGTAAAAGTACAGGCCCCTTCTGGGCCTGTACTTTGGAAATCAGACAATTAAAGTCCAGGCCCCGAAGAGGCCTGTCCTTTGAAAATTGAACAATAAAAGTAGAGGCCCCGAAGGGGCCTGTACTTTGGAAATCAGACAATAAAAGTACAGGCCCAGAAAGGCCCTGTACTTTGAAAATTGAACAATAAAAGTACAGGCCCCTTCTGGGCCTGTACTTTGGAAATCAGACAATGAAAGTACAGGCCCAGAAGGGGCCTGTACTTTGCAAATTAGACAATAAAAGGGCCTGTACTGTGTAAATTCGACCATAAAAGTACAGGCCCAGAAGGGGCATGTACTTTGTAATTTGAACACAGGATCAATGGGCCGGTACTTGAAATGTAAAGAATGGGAGTCACTGTACTTTTAAATTGGTGTGTTGCATTGTGTGGACGGCGAAAAACCGCTGGCCTCATGTTGTCCAAACTGATCTTCAGCTGTACTTGAAGGGGCCTGTACTTTGAAAGAGGGGGCCTGTACTTTGAAAATTGAACAATAAAAGTACAGGCCCAGAAGGTGCCTGTACTTTGGAAATCAGACAATAAAAGTACAGGCCCAGAAGGATGACACTCATCCGGGTTGCTCCGACGTGGGCACGCCAAACATGGAACACCACGTTAGAACTATCCGTGGTACCGCATCAAAGGCTGAGCCATGGCGACATTCAGCACCCAGATCCGCAACAGCTCAACCTGGCGATCTGGCTCCTGAGGTCTTACAATTTGGGTACATCAACTTGCCTCCAGACTGTATGGATATCATAAGGGAGGCAAGAAAGCCCACCACCAGAGCATGTTATGCGGCGAAATGGAAGCGGTTCATCATTTACTGTGCCGGCCACAACATCAACCAGCTAGATGCATCTACTCACAACACCATCACTATGACAAAGGCAGGATGACATGCGCAGCTGGGGCGATGAAACCCACTTGTTTCTCTTTAGTTTCCAAAAGAGCATTAGCCTTGATAGGAGTGCGTGGCCTCATTATTTTTGGGATGCATAATAAAAATAGAGGAAAGAAAAAAATAATAATAGAAAACACATACCGATGTCGAGCCATGTCAGGGTCCATGACAAGAAGGGAGCCATGTCAAAGGCTGGATGTTTTGGATTCCTTGCTCATTACAACGATATGCGTCTGGGTGGTGACAAGAAGCCATGATCTGCAGTTCACACAGTGCTACATGTCCAGGATACATGTCGCTGTTTGCTAGGACCCACAGACACTTTAATGGACCCGTCAACTCTGGCGTACACAGATTTACAATAAACCTTTACAAAGAGCTTGAAGACAAGAAGGCGGCCAAGCGTCCAGACAACAAAATAGCTGCCCCCGCCCTGGAGCCCAAAAATGGGTCCAGGGCAGTGGAACGGGACACACCTCGACAGTAAAAGTACAGGCCCCTTCTGGGCCTGTACTTCTTTGAAAATTAGACAATAAAAGGGCCTGTACTGTGTAAATCTGACCATAAAAGTACAGGCCCAGAAGTGGCCTGTACTTTGTAATTTGAACACAGGATCAATGAATGGCCATTACTTGAACTTACAGTGATAATACACAAACACAGCTCAGAAAGGGACTGTACTTTGAATTGAAAGAAAATGAACAAACACTGCTCAGAAAGGGTCTTGAGTTTGAATTAAAAGAATAGACAAACACAGCTCAGAATGGGCCGGTACTTGAAATGTAAAGAATGGGAGTCACTGTACTTTTAAATTGGTGTGTTGCATTGTGTGTACGGCGAAAAACCGCTGGCCTCATGTTGTCCAAACTGATCTTGAAGTTTGTGACCGCTTCAGTTGTACTTGAAGGGGCCTGTACTTTGAAAGAGGGGGCCTGTACTTTGAAAATTGAAAATAAAAGTACAGGGCCTGTACTTTGGAACTCAGACAATGAAAGTACAGGCCCAGAAGGGGCTTGTACTTGAAAATTGAACAATAAAAGTACAGGCCCAGAAGGGGCCTGTACTTTGGAAATCAGAGAATAAAAGTACAGGTCCAGAAGGGGCCTGTCATCAGAAGAACATGGAAGGGGAGTTCCCAAAATTGAAAGGGAAAACAATTCCTAATTCTACAAAGAAGCCCAAAGAAGAGCCAGCTAAATGATATCAAATATATCTTTTTATTGACTTAGAAAAATATATCAGTTCAAAAAGGATTAATAATTAATATACAATACAATTCTTTATCATAATTTTGTTTGAGGGTATCATAAAAAACACATACAGCAGCCTAGGACAAAAAAGAGCATACAAAATTGGCACACAATTCACTCCCTCTTCCAATCAAACCAAAATCATACCCATACCAATACACACAATCACATTCAAACAAAAACATCCAAGAAAAGCGCCGACGCGTGTTTCGGAACAGTGCCAGTACAAGCTTCCCTCATCAGGGCGTAAGATACAGGTAGTATGGATAGGCGTGGTCTCTCAAGATCCAATAACCCAATACTGGGAAGGTGTCCTAGTACAAATCATAGCTGGCAGAGTATATCATATAGTCCATCAGCAGGGGGCCCTCTATGTCGTCATAAGTGCAAATAGGAGGCAATTGGTATATGCTCTCCAAAATAGTACTTGATTTTGCCAGGATCCAAATCCAGGTCAGATACAGCAAAAACTGATAAGGACGAAGATAGCTAAAAAAGTCATACTGAGTACTGAATAAATGGTCTCCCAGTCGTACAGCAAGATGTCAGGATTCAAAATTAGCAACTTTCAGATGGAGAGTAGGAGCTCGAAAACAGTGCAGCGTCTCGGACAACCGAAAATGTAAAGTCTCAGGATAATAATGACGGCGGCCTGGCATTAAGGTGGGGCGACAAGGTACTAGAGGCTTAGATTCAAGGCGGCATGACGGAATAAGCAGCCTGCGGTAGAGCCCCCTGACGGGATAAGCAGCCTGAGAATGGGCAGTCGTCCTCCTCGATGGAAGAAAAGGCAGCAAGAACCCTCGACCTCGCAGACCGGATACGAAGGGGGCTGTACTTTGAAAATTGAACAATAAAAGTACAGGCCCACAAGTGTGCGACCTTCCAACCAGACAGGGAGTGTGGGAGCAGCACCTTATGACGTCATACATTTTTACTGTCTAGGGAAGTGGCAGAGTATTCTATCATGCATTATGTCATCACAGTGTGCGACCTTCCAACCAGACAGTGAGTGTGGGAGCAGCACCTTATGACATCACACATTCTTACTGTCTAGGATAGTGGCAGAGTAGTCTATCATGCATTATGACTTCACAGTGTGCGACCTTCCAACCACACAGGGAGGGTGGGAGCAGCACCTTATGACGTCACACATTCTTTAATATGAGTTGACATATCGGGCCCAAAAATATGGGAGGCAATGCTTGTTTGCTTTACTGATACCGGAATGGACACCAAGAGTCGACGAATGAAATTCATGAAATATTTTTCTACCAGCTTCAACACCAACAACAACTTTCCTCTTCGTATCTTTAAAAGTATAGAACAAATCTCCATCTATGTTGATGCCCTAGAAGGAATATCAAGGTGAACAAACAAGAGCAGGAAGCCCAGAATGTGGCCACTGGAACATGTGGCAAAATAGCTGCCCCCTGGCCTGGATCAAAAAAATGGATCCTGGGCAGGGGAACGGGACACAGCTCAACGGAGATCCCGTCGACCGTGATCCCGTTAACACAACGATGTGGAAGCGTCTTCTGACTGTAGAAAGCCAAGAAAGAACAGTGACTCTTGGCGGCAGAAGTAGAAAAAAAGACCTGGAAGTCAAGAACTAATGGAGCAGAGCGATGGTGAGTCCGCAGCTATGAAGGAGATCGACATGTCACTGGATGACATTATACAACTTCATAAAGAAGAACGAAGTGACACATTGCCTGATTTAAACACAATGGAACAGCTGATGAACATCAATCAGTATACTTTTGGGAATCAGGAAAACAAGTTTCAACCAAGTTTGCAAGGAGTAGGCTCTCTGAGAAGAGGTCTCCAATCATAATGCTCTGGGAAGTGGAAGAGTATCGTAACAGCTGGAACTGGATTAAGCCCATTAAATAGACAGGGAGGTTGGTCAATGGTGAAAGTGAACAATTTCCATGAAAAAATATACAGAAAACCACTGCAACAGAAACGTACATTCACATCACCAGGTCTCCCAACAGGTAAGGTCAATCCAAATAAAAGCTGTCTTTTACTTCAAGGTGACTCGACCCTTGACGGTTGAACAAATGCAATGAATGGATTGAGGTGAGAAGATGCACCGATCAAAGAATGAAAGAGGCAGCGGAGTGAACACCATGACAAAACAAATGTTAACTATTATGCCAAGACTTCATGGAAGGTTGCCCTCAATAAATGACCTTGCTTGCTTACTTTATACGGTGGGATGAAGCCCTTCTAACCATGATAAAAGGCGAAAAGGCTTAGGTGTAAATTGAATCCAAAATGGGCTTAAGGCACGAAAGGACAGCCAGATGCCAAAATACCACCTCATATAAAATTAGTCTTTGAAGTGGAGTTGGTGGATATAGAGTAAGTGTTACCTGTGAGATTCTTTGCTGACCCACAAGATTCAAGCTTCCAGATTCCAGCATTGACTTTTTTCATTGCAGATGATATGCTGCATTTTACATTTCTAAAAAATAGATGGAATGAAAAGCATCTAAATTCATTTTTTGTTCTTCATTCTGGAAGTACACTCATTTATGCGTTATACCTGATATCTTTTCAAGGAAAACATTCTATCAATCTAAATTTTTTAAGTATTTTGCTTTCATGTTTTCCAGAAACGGATTCAATACCAAAAGTGAAACATGTTTTCAAAATCAGTACCAATATTTGTTTTAAAGCAAAAAATAAACAATCCAGTAATTCTGTAGTTTTTTCTAGAAGGTAAAATCAATTCATTAAATCCTAAGAGCTGTAAAATCGTTTTACAAATGATTAATAATTTGTCGTTTATTTATGATAAAAATTTAAAATTGAGGATCCAAATGGGCAACTTGGACCCTGGGGACCATTCTAGCAACTAGTTGCATAGTCATTCTTTGAACTGAAACATGAAGAGAAACTAATTTTAAAAGAATTTGGACCGCTCCAGCCAGAGGTAATCCTACAGCAAATTTACATATACAGAGGGAAGCTTTACACACGTTATTTCTCAAAGACGTGTTACACCAAAAGTCGTTGTCTTAAAGAAGCCGGTCATTCAATGAATGTTCTAGGTAGAGCATACTTTAAATCATAATATCCAAAGCCTGAAGCAACCAAGAGCGAATTCTCAGAATGTTTCGATATTCTGATTCATGAAATGCTACTCCCACCGTGTCCGATCTCATCTGGAAGGTTTGCACACCTTCACGGATCCTGCTATTTCTCCTTCATCAGTCATTCCAGGTTATTCACTTCGACTCCATGGGAAAGTACAGCAACACTTGATAGCCTGGAAGGCTGAAGAACAAGTGGAAAAACATTGTGCAGTGCACATTTACTGACAACTCGATGGAAAAGGCAGGCTATGTTTTTGTTTTCAAGCCCATTGCACAGATACGAGTCTTAATGACTTTGACAAAATGGAAGAGTACAGCAACACTTGCTTACCTCGAAGGACAAAGATTCAGGTGAACAAAAAAGACCTAGAAGCAATATGGCGGACAATTAACGCATGACAATAAGTAGCTGCCCCCCGCCGACAAAGGATCCTGGGCGAGGGAACGGGACACACGCATATCTCAAAGTGAACAATAAACAGCTGGTGGTCTACAATGTAGACCAAAAGACAGTCGTCAAGACCAAGCAATCAGCGGCCAATAAAGGTGTCCCCGCCGACAAGGCTCAGGCACGGGGTGAAGATAAAGCACTTTTGCACAGTGTTTTTCTGAAGCGGAAGGGGAACATGTCACATGAATGAATTGAGGGGAGACTACTTGGAGTACCACAGATAGTCATGACAGCGGACGCACCCCAGTTAGGTTGGGAAGCCCATGTCCAACAGTACACACTGCAGGGCCTATGGACAACACAACAGAAGAAAATGCACATGAAGATGGTCGATATTATGGCACTGTTCCTAGCCTTGAAAGCGTTCAAAGTAAATTTGTGCAACAAGATGATGTTGATCCGGACAGACAACATAACTGCAATGTACTACATTCAGAAGCAGGGGGGTACACACAGCTATCTGGTGTAGCTCAAAGCATGGGGTCAACAAGGACAGTCCAATGAATGGAAAGACTCACGCTGGGGTCAAGAAAAGACACCCAATTGGTGTTATTGTGGCCAGTGTGAATACATTGAAGCAGTGGAGGATGACACACACCAGTGTCGAAGACTTTGGACTTACCAAATTAAATGTGCATATTGAATGAGAAGCAGGGGCAGTGTTTGACATCGTAAAAAATGGTGTACAATAATCAAAAAACTGGACAGGTGAAAGCTAATACCAAAAGTAATGTTAGGCTGTATGGACAGGTCAGTACTTGTGAAGAGGATTGGGAAAAAAAAAAGAAAGAGGTGAAAGCCGAGAAGGCTGCCGAAGGCCAAATTTGCCAAAAAATAGAGGTAGGAGCCTAGAAGGCGCACAACTCGTTAGTATAGCGGTAGAGCCCACTCACAATTATCATCAATGTTGAAAAATGTCAAAATAGATTGAACAGAATTAAACGGATTTAATAGACAGGGCTTTTTTCCAGGAACTAATAAAATATCATGGATTATCAATTTGAAAAGTTGGAAGCATTTCAACTCGTTAGTATAGCGGTAGAACCCCTTGAATTGAATGAAACATGTGAAATTGGATTAAGCACATTAAATAGAGACTCTCGCCGGGGTCAAGAAGAGACAGCCAGCGTTTGAAATAGTTAGTCTACAGGTAGAGCCCCTCGTTAATATAGTGGGGGTTCCCACTTACAATTATTTTGAATGTTGAAAAATATCAACATAGATTGAACAGAATTAAACAGATTTAATAGACAGGGCTTTTTTCCAGGATCAAATAAGGTACAATTCTTTAGCAATTTTAAAAATTGGAAGCATTTCAACTCGTTAGTATAGCGGTAGAACCCCACTCACAATTATCTCCAATGTTGAAAAATATCAATATAGATTGAACAGAATTAAACGGATTTAATAGACAAGTATTGAATTGAATGAAACGTGTGAAATTGGATTAAGCACATTAAATAGAGACTCTCGCCGGTGTCAAGAAGAGACAGCCAGCGTTTGAAATAGTTAGTCTAGAGGTAGAGCCCCTCGTTCATATAGTGGGAGTTCCCACTTACAATTATTTTGAATGTTGAAAAATATCAACATAGATTGAACAGAATTAAACAGATTTAATAGGCAGGGCTTTTTTCCAGGAACTTATAAACTTTAATGCATTAGCAATTTTAAAAATTGGAAGCATTTCAACTCGTTAGTATAGCGGTAGAACCCCACTCACAATTATCTCCAATGTTGAAAAATATCAACATAGATTGAACAGAATTAAACAGATTTAATAGACAGGGCTTTTTTCCAGGATCAAATAAGGTACAATTCTTTAGCAATTTTAAAAATTGGAAGCATTTCAACTCGTTAGTATAGCTGTAGAACCCCACTCACAATTATCTCCAATGTTGAAAAATATCAACATAGATTGAACAGAATTAAACGGATTTAATAGACAAGTATTGAATTGAATGAAACGTGTGAAACTGGATTAAGCACATTAAATAGAGACTCTCGCCGGGGTCAAGAAGAGACAGCCAGCGTTTGAAATAGTTAGTCTACAGGTAGAGCCCATCGTTAATATAGTGGGGGTTCCCACTTACAATTATTTCGAATGTTGAAAAATATCAACATAGATTGAACAGAATTAAACAGATTTAATAGACAGGGCTTCTTTCCAGGAACTAATAAAGTTTAATGCATAAGCAATTTTAAAAATTGGAAGCATTTCAACTCGTTAGTATAGCGGTAGAACCCTCTCACAATTATCTTCAATGTTGAAAAATATCAACATAGATTGAACAGAATTAAACGGATTTAATATAGCCTTATAGCCCGCCGTAGAGGGCTATACCGGCTATTAAAGGCCAACTCCAGGGTTAAAGGCCCCGAGCCGAAGGCGAGGGCCTTTAACAAGGGAGAGGGACTTTAATTGCGGTATAGCCCATCTACCAAGGGCTATAAGGCTATTAGAACATTCTGGGGCATATGCATCAACAATCGGTAATACACGTCGGTAATAGCGAAAAATAACGAATCGCTATTAAGGACATGCAAACCGCGATGCATCAAAGTAATCGGTAAAAATTACCGATTCGGTAAAAATCGCTATTAAATTGCGAAAGTACGCCCGCAAGAGTAGCAAATACCAAGTTAGCTAATACCGATTCGGTATTAGTGAATCCGGTATTTGCGACTTCGGTAATAGCGAAAACGGGAAAATTACGTGACGCTTCGGAAGCAGGCCAATGACATCACAACCAGGAAGTAGGACAGCCACGCTGCATTCTGTGGTCGGAGTAGCACTGAGGAGGAGGCAGAGCACAGGAGCGGAGGACCCAGAAAGAACCAGTAGCAACCAGGACAAGGCAAGCAGGACAAGATGGAGAAGGAGGCCCCCCAGCAGGGAAAGGCCACACACCGAAAGCGAAAATGGAAGTTTTCTGATAAGGAGCTTGAAATCCTAATCGAGTGTGTGACCAGCAACAATGACCGACTGTTTGGGAAGTTGTCGCTGAAGGTGCCAGAGGCAGAAAAACGAAAGATGTGGCTGCGCATCAAGGACAAGGTAAATGCCTGCGGAGTCACCCACCGCAGCATCGATGACTTAAAAACACGCTGGTATGACCTTCGTAAGAGGGCCAAGGAGAACATTGCGCAAAGGGTCAAGGATGCTGCTGGCACAGGAGGGGGCACATCCAATGTGACGCCAAACACAGCCCTGGAGGATCTAGTGGAGTCCACCATAGAACCGGAAGCTGTTGTGTGGGTCACACGTCTGGACACCTCTGGTGCTGCGGAAGGAGGGCAAGGTAAGAAGCATGGCAGCGTAACAATGCAGCGTGTACTAAGTTCCTGCCCAATCCCCCATGCCAGACCCAGTGCCCATGTAGCGTTGCCCTAAACACATACCCTCACCATGGGAGTTGTAGTCAATACATGAATGGGTGCATGCCAGAGCCCAGAGATGAATACAGCAGCAAAGGGCCAAATGTCAGACTTAAAAAGTTATTTATTGTGAGATGCCACAGCTATTTCCACATACTATACCATGATAATAACTATGCACTGTTTCACACACAGATGCATCCCCCATCGATTCTGACGACAGTGCCCGCCTCGTCATCTCTGAGACGCCAGTGTTGTCAGAAGCAGAGTGCTCACAGGGAGCTGAATCCATGTCCTCCCCTTCACCACCACGGCGGACAACACCTCCACCATCCCTGCGGTCCAAGACACCACCACCACCATCCCTGCGGTCCAAGACACCACCACCACCACCACCATCCTCGCGGTCCAAGACACCACCACCACCACCACCACCGCCACTCCGCAGAGCCGCAGAGCCGCAGAGCAGATGTTCCTTCCCTGCCTGTGATGGAATCGGATCACAGTTCAGCACCCCCAAATGTTCCACGCCAGGCTGTCGTCACTCCAACCAGCCAAACTGCAGCACAACAGCGCTTCAGGCAGAGGGCTGTGCCCCCGGGTGTCAAAAGCCAAATCTACGTCGTTCCTTACCTTGAGCTGGGACTGAAGATCTTGAACGACGTAGAAGTTTTTTCGCAGAGACGCAAGGGACCAACTTCCCAGAAATCTAACTATAAACTTGCTGTCTTAAGATTACTCACAGCTAGATTAAACTTAGACTTTAGGGAGGAGGGCCGGTACTGGACGAGATGGGATGGTGACGGGGCTTTCACTGTCGACCTGTGGAATAACGAGTAAACGACATTTACTATGGGTCTTCCAATTATTTATCCTGGTTCCCTCCTATTGCCCTAATGCGCTAGTTCCCCTAAACCCTGTCTTTCTAGTATCCTACCTGCGATCAGTGCCAACGGTCCTTCGTCCAGTATTTCTTGTCGTGGGTGGAGTGGTTGTCGAGGAGTCGTGGAGTGGAGTAGAGGAAATCCTTTGAAGAGGCGTTGACGTCACGCTCTCAGGAACTAAAGAGAACAAGAGGTGAAATTACTAGATGTCTATAACTTAATTAGTCTAAATTCCCCTTTCTCGACTCAAACTTACTTGACTTATTTGAAAGATGTGAATTGAAGGTGCTATCCTCTTTCCTTTGTGTTCAAACCTGTTGCAACACATAAAAGATGCACCTACACTCTACCAATTTACTCCCCAAACACTAGAGCACAAATGTATTATAAACATTGACCTTCAAAGAAATACTTAGTACAATGTACACATTGACCTTCAAAGAAATACTCAGAACAGTGTACACATTTGTAAAATTAACAGACTAGAAACACCATCTGAAATAACCAACTGGTCAATTCTCACAAATAAGAAATATAAAACGAAAATTATTCATCCAGAATCCTGAATTGCAAGTGGTCTCTGTTTTCCTAGAAATAAAGTTCCCAAGTCTTTGCTTGTTCTTTCTTTCGTTGGGCGCCAAAATTAGAAGAATCGAAAATAACACTTAACTTGTGTCTTGTCTTTCTTTCAGGCTTGGTCCGTGGAATTGCTTTGAAGTCCGATGACTCAGGGCGTGGCTGGCGGCGAAATCCCAGAAGACGCGAGGAAACCAGCAGCGCGATCC
The DNA here is from genome assembly GCF_964263255.1 of Lissotriton vulgaris. Taxonomy (NCBI): domain Eukaryota; kingdom Metazoa; phylum Chordata; class Amphibia; order Caudata; family Salamandridae; genus Lissotriton; species Lissotriton vulgaris. The sequence continues at coordinate 13,558 of NW_028253229.1, read as the reverse complement.
TTCCGGGAAGCGAGCAGGAGGCAAAGCGCTTCAGAAAACTTGGGTGCGGTTTAAATAGGCAACCGCACCCAAAGATAACGTGCGCACGCACGTGTCTGCTTTCCGAAAGCCGAACGCGGCTTTCAGGAACAGCGTCTTTCCCTCGCGTGCGCTCACTAACAGCAGAGGCTGCATTCCGAGGGCTGAACGCGGCTCTCAGAAACCTGGCTCACTCTTCTGCAAACCTTACGCTTTTCTGGGTTTCAGGAAGGAAAGTTTATTTAGCGTGAACAATAAAGACAAAATATACATAAAAAACACGGAATGCATTCAGTTGAATTCACACCTGAAAGTACACTGTAATCATACTGACATTGACCTTGAGGTGCTGGTGCACGGGACAGGGGTGGGTTTTATGAAAACAAATAAGCCCCTCATAAGCCCCTGATAGACCTAATCAGGAGGTCGGGGTGATAGACCTAATCAGGAGGTCGGGGTGAATCATGACACCGGGTCGGGCTGCTGCAAGACCAGTCGATCTGTACGAAGGGTACGGAGTTGTGGAGACCCGGATGCTGCGTGTCCAGCGCCTGCAGGGGAGACACATGGGTGCCATGAAACTCTCCATGACCAAACTATGCAACAAACTGGCAACATGACTGACGCTGTGCGTGAGCACACCACTGCCGTAGCTGCCGGCAACAATCAAATAAAGCTTTGCCTGCAAGAACTGACACGTGCCGTAGTGGCAGGCCAACAGAGTGAGCGCCGGCGTCACAGGCAGATCATGCAGGCAGTGACTTCAACTAACAAGGCCATTAATAAGCTGTGCAACAGCACGGCTGTGCTGTCCCGCAGGTCCGTGTCCCTGCAAGTGGACCTTGGTCATTATTGTTGGGATGTGGCAAAGGCCCTTGAGAGGGTGACCACTGCAGTGGAGCAACTGCAGCCTGGGTCAGCCAGTGTCAGCAGTCTGGGAGCGGAAGAGGGGAGTAAGGCAGCCTCCAGTGTCAGCAGCGTCTCCCTGTCGGACACCAGCGGGAGGAAGCGCAGTGGCCGCAATGCAACTGCCACAGACTCCCATTGTGTAGAAGCTGAGGAGTCACAGGACAAGAGACTGGGGGTACGCGTCAAACAGATGTGAACATGTGGCAAAGTCACACTGTCCTTGGTGACGTCACCATGGCCAGACTAAAGTGCCGCACGCATCACCCGTTCTGAGATGGGACAATTTAAGTTTGACTTTAACTGCAGCAGCAGCATATTTGTGTTACGTTTATCTGCACCAGTCAGGTGTCCATGCCCATTAAACCCTTGCAAATCAGATCCTGTTGTCAAGTCACTCGCTTACCTGTCTCAGAAATGATTCCGTGTGATGTATGTCCGTCTCTGTTGCCCTTCAGCTGTGTTGGGCACATGCGCCTGTCGGTGTTGGGGGGGTGGTTGCTGTGCATGTAGTTCATCCTCTCCGTCCACCTCTATGGGTATCCCCCTGCGTGTGGCGATGTTGTGCAGGATGGCACACACAGCAATGATCTGTCAGCAGGTCACTGGGTCGTACTGCAAGGCACCTCCAGTCTTGTTCAGTATTCGGAAGCGGCTCTTGAGGATGACGAATGTACGCTCAACCACATTCCTTGTGCTGATGTGTGCTCTGTTGTTGCGCTGCTCTTGCGGTGTAGCTGGGTTGAGGTAGGGAGTGAGTAGATATTCATGCAATGCGTATGCGCTGTCACCTGCAGGATGGGGAGAGAATGGTCATCAGCATGATTGCAAACATACATGTGGGGATGGAGTGGGTGGAGAGTACGATGATGCATCAATATGTACCTAGTAGGTGTCCCTCTCCAAATTCACCGTTGATCAGGCGCCTGTGGAGGCCACAGTGACGGAATATGTAAGCGTTGTGTGTGCTCCCGGGGAATTGGGCTACAAGGTCCGTAATGATGTACTTGGCATTGCACACCACCTGCACATTTATAGAATGATATGACTTCCGGTTGCGGAAAATGTATTCGGTGGCTGATGGAGGACAGGTGGGGACATGCGTGCAGTCAACACACCTTATGACATGGGGGAATTGTGCCACCTGGTAGAATTCCCGTTTGGTGCGGGTCAGCTGCTGGGGGGTTGTGGAGAAGGTGATGTGGCGATTAATTAATGTCAGCATGGCCTCTAGGAACCGGTGGAAGAAGCTTGATAAAGCGCTTTGCGACACGCCTCCAGTCTCAGCTATTACCCCCTGGAAGCTTCCAGACGCAAGCAGGTGCAGGCAGCATAGGACCTGCACATGGGCTGGTATGGCGTTGGTCCTACGGGTCTCGTGCTGCAGTAATGGTTCCAGGTCTGCTATTAGGCGCTTTATCATGGCACGGTTGAGTCTATACTTGTCGTACACCTGTTCCTCGGTCTGCCCCAGCAAAGTGATGCGCACCCTGAAGATCCTGTCCTGGATCATCCTCCTGCGCTGGGCCTGGGCGTTGATCCTCCTCCTCCTAGCAAGCACGTAGAGGGCAGCCATTTTGGTTGACATGTGGGGTTTCCCAGGGCATTTTTGAAGGGTTACTGATTGTCAGCACCTGCAGTTGTAATTTTTTTTCTGTCCTTCAGTTTACTTTACCTCCTGATTGTGATTCCCCTTATTTTGCTCATGCTAAATAGCGATTTTTGGGATTTTCGGTATTAGCGACTTTTCATGCATACCATTGCGATTCGTTATTAGCGATTCGGTATTACCGAGGTCAGCTGTGGGGTTCGGTAATTCCGATTGTCTGTTTAGCGATTCGGTAATTTACCGCTGGTTTTTTTTTTGCGATTCTTTACTTTTTACCGAATTATTGTTTGATGCATAGCATTTTCTGGTTTTGCGTTCGGTATCGGCCTGTTTTACCGAATCGCTGTTTTACCGGGAGGTATTTTCGTTGATGCATCTGCCAGTCTGTCAGTAGAGGACGGAATGTTCTAACAAAAAAAACAAAGCCTTTTGGGAGCGTGAGGGGATTGGAATCCCCTCAGGTTCCCTGAAGCCTTTGTTCACAGCCAGAGCGGTGAACAAAGAAACATTGGAATGTTGGAGCTCCAGGCTTAGACCAGACATTATAAGCCTGGAGCACTCAATTGTTTTCAATGGAGATCCCAACATTCCAATGTTCTAATAGACATGGATTGAATTGAATGAAACATGTGAAATTGGATTAAGCACATTAAATAGAGACTCTCGCCGGGGTCAAGAAGAGACAGCCAGCGTTTGAAATAGTTAGTCTAGAGGTAGAGCCCCTCGTTAATATAGTGGGAGTTCCCACTTACAATTATTTTGAATGTTGAACATTTTCAACATACATTGAACAGAATTAAACGGATTTAATAGACATGGATTGAATTGAATGAAACATGTGAAATTGGATTAACCCAGCGTTTCAAATAGTTAGTCTAGAGGAAGAGCCCCTGGTTAGTCTAGTGGTAGATCCCACTTAGAATTGTCTTCAAAGTTTAAGAGTATCAGCACATATTGAATTGAATGAAACATGTGAAATTAGATTTACCACATTAAATAGAAACTGTGGTTGGCACTGGAATAAGCACATTCAATAGACAGGATGCTCAATGTTGAAAGTTAACAATTGCCATCATTTCAACTCTGAAGGCGTAGAAAATTTTTCATAACTAGCTGCAACCCGCCCAGAATCCCATAAAGGGTTCAAGGCGAGGGAAGGGGGACACACGTGGACAGCGAGCCAGTCGTCCTTGATCCCGTTGACACAGCAGTGTAGAAACATGTTAGTGACGGACAGAAGACAGGAGTCAACAGGAACTCTTAACGGCAGATGGAGATGAACAGTACTGTTTGAGCATCTTATTAACCAAGACAACACAGTAGAAAAGAGTCACACGAAAGACCTGTTTGAGGTCTGACCTCGAAGGCTATAGAAGAAGCTGAACATTGTGTGATGCACCAAAAGACAGCCGTAAAGACCAAGCAATCAGCGGCCAATAATTGTGTACACGTTGACAAGGCTCAGGCACAGGGTGTATTAGTAGGCGCTGATCAACAACGGCTACAATTACATTACAAATTAGATAAATAATTATATAAATATCAAAGATTCTATAGGAAGCCACGAATGTTGACAATCATAAACACTCAAGAAACATCTAAAACGGAAAAAGAACTTTTGCTGAGTGTTTCTTAACACGATCCAACATACCACACATTCAACATCCAATGTCCAAAGAACATCTAAACTTATTGCAGCAAGAGGTTAGCGTTATGCTGCAAAAAAGGTCTATAAAACTAGTATCATTAGTACATCAGGGTAAAGGGGTATACTCACTATACTTCCAAATCCCCAAAAATGACAAGTCAATAAGACCAATATTAGACCTCAGGGCCCTAAAAAGGTCACACTGCAACAGGTACTGCCACTGCTGTGACAAGGAGACTACCTGGCAAATTTAGATCTCAGACGCTTACTTCCACATACCGATACACCCCGCACACAGGAAGTATCTCAGATTTACCATACTAGGACAACACTATCAATTCATGATCCATCCATTTGTTGCCAAACAGTGTGTACACTTGTTTCTTGAGTTCCCCATGCTTATGGGTATGATGTCTGAATTACTACATTAATCAATATAATATTAAGATTGACATAAAAGCAATGTGTGATCAAAAAAGTAGATACACAAATGTTCGGTTTGTTTGGAAACCAAAAATGCAAAGGTTCCAAATAAACAGTGTATGTGTAATGTCTTGGCAGTTAAACACATTTTTTGGTGGTACCAACTGCATCATTATCCCTATTTTTTTTTATAGTTATTTTTGTAAAATTATAGTATTAGATATCAACTACATTTCATAATCACATTAACATTTAATATGCCATTTGTCTACTAAATGGACGTTTGCTGACATTTTATATATGTCAATTGAGCAAAGATGTCATTTTTTCGATTTTAATATGATAATATGCGTACCATTTCAATATGATACACATTTTTAGATATGACCGAACTATAACTTCACATTTGTGTGCTTTGTAGCCGAGACTTAATTTTGTAAACTTTTTTTTAACTACAATATATATGATCTTTTATCATATTTATGTTGTGAATTAACAACACAAAATAAAAGCAGGAAATAATGAGCAATTTCTACCTCAACATTTTCATCAAAGCTGCCTATTCAAGATTCTTATTGCTTATGAGGTTTAAATGAATTTTGCTGATATTTTGTTGGCGGGCTGTCATTGCCATAAAAAGATGTCTTATGTTGACTAGAACTCTTTGCACACGGCTTACCATGACTGGTTTGTCAACTGTAAATAGAGGGACTGATCAGGGTGAAGTGATGCAGTCACATTTAAGGATAAGCACAATATGTGTTACAATTTTAGGTTAAAACATAATTTTGTCTTTTAGTGGGATAAAAAAAATTATTGTCTTGGACAGGTGGCTTAGACTTCGAATTTTGCTGAGGCTATGTGATGAGTCAAATCTGAAACTGCAAAGCATAGAAATTATATGTAAGGAGCAGTGGCGTAGATGTGTGAATATCACACAAATAGTTCCAGGACAAACTTTGCATTACCCCACTTTTGGAACTTCTCCAGGTGGCTTTTAAGGATGAGGCAAGTTGAGAGAGACAATAAACAGTAAGGAAATGCATAACACATTGAAAACACACAATGACTACCTTTTTGCATTGTTGTAGTGTGCCGACCATACAGACACCTCCAGATTATAAATATAATTATTCATTGTGGGTACATGTTGCAAAGAGTGCATGGTGACTTTGTTGGAAATCAGGTCATCACGCTTCCATCAACAGGCCCGCAGGCAGATAAGGCAAGCACTGTTTGACTGATAGAAATAGGTTGCTTAACATCCCTAAAAGCCTAGAGTACCTACTGTCAATAAGGGGTGTTGGTTTTAACGTTTGAAATGTGGATTAAAATGAAATTAAGTAAATAAGTACTACCAAGTATATTTAAAAAAATTCCTCACCATTTTTCAATCATGGATTTAGAATTAAACTATAGCAATTGCCAAAGAACAGTAAAGAAAGAAGTCAACTTTCTTACTAGTGACAATAGAAAAGGACATGAGTTTAGAGAACATGGTGATGTACAGCCGACTTGCAAAAACTTGATAAATAACAAATACCCTACTTTTTCAAAGACATTTGCTACAAATGAAGCCTTGAGAAGGATGCAACGAAGATGTGTCAAATTTAATACATTGGAAATGAATCCATCTGCAGCACTCATGGCATAGGATGGTAGACTTAGCCAGAAGACTTGAGGAGGTACGATTACATTCTGTCAGGGCTCCAAGTAATTTACCTGATATCTTCTCGATTTCTTGCACAGGAGCAGAGATGCTAATACCCAAAACCCTAAAGACAATGCCAGCAGGTCTATGACAGAACCTCCCTACATCATCTCCAATGAAGGGGGTGTTGGATAAAATAATAAACAGAGTAGAGACTGGTCCGGACTTGTTTCCTCAGACTACTTCTTTCTGGGGTGTCTGCATGTCAGGAAACCTAGAAAATCAACACACCATTAATTCCCTACTCTCCTTAACGCTAGTCTTACTATTTCTACTGGAAAAGACGTTAACCCACCCTTATGTCTCTGGACCTGGCTTCTCTTCTTTTAGCTGTAGTGTAGCTGCTCTCTCTCTCTTCTAGTTAGTTGTCACTATAGAAATTCAAAAATAGTAATACATTATTGCCTTCCTATTGCTACACTGTTGGCCAATCTTATTATGTTAATCTTGATAACACTTCACTGACTAGATGAGAGTTTCTGGTATTGGGGTTTCTGATATTTATTGTGGTTATTGATTCTACTCTTGACTTAACCGTTCTTCCTTTCTCTGTCTTACAGGAATTCTTCAGCTTCTGTCAAGATCTATGGCTTGGTAAGTATCAATGCAGTTCCTTGTTTTCTTATGAAGTTCTGACTTTCTCTACAAGCATACAATAGTCTTTTACACTCCTTCTTATTTACCTAAATAACTATTTACAGTGAGTCTTTTCAGCAGATAACATTTGAGATGAACTACGATATCAATTTTTCAGTTTGGCCAAACACGCGTGTCTTTTACTTAGCTTCTATTTCCTGGTGAACTTGCACGAGTCTAAGGTTTTCTCCTCAGCCGAGGGCAATGACTAACTCCTTCTAGGGCGACGTTTACGGCTACTTCCAATCTCTGCAGACAACGTCGGAAAACTCGTTTACCTCATAACACATTAACTAGGACTCGGGAATCAGGGGAATTGAGTCACGCGCTTGAATTAACGCGCCGTAACTCGTTTTCCTCGACACTCGCACTAAATGCGAATGGAGTACTGCAACAGTCTTTAAAACTAAGGCTTTTAGGGTTTCCACCAGCACTATTACGTAGGTCCTCTTCAGTCTATGGTTCTGGTGAAGTGCGTAGTCTCTAGCGCTCGCGCTCTGCTCATACCCTTCAGAAACAAAAGAGACAAAACACTAGAACGTCGACCTCACATCATCACAGCCACTGTGGCGGCCATCTTGTCTCTCCAGTTTCGGACCTTTTCTGTCCATGTAAAACAGACAGGGATAATGTGATCAGCTTGGGCTGCTACGGAGCCACATATTTGTGAATCCGATTGTCGGGTCCTGACAGAACCCCCCAACAAGGCAGGCTCCTCCCGACTGGGTTTGTGAGGGAAACGTCGATGAAAGGAGTGAATCAGCCGGGGAGCATGAACATCCTTCTCCAATTCCCATGATCGCTCCTCGGGCCCATAACCTTTCCAGTCGATGAAGTAGTATAGTTTTCCTCTGGATATCTTAGAATCCAGAATTTCCTTTACTTCGAACTCAGTTCCTGTCTCGAACTGGATCGGCTTAGGGGGTGATTGAGTTCTCAATTCTGCAGGTACCTTTTTGAGCAAAGATACGTGAAAGACTGGATGAATCTTCATCTTGGAGGGCAGTGTTAGTCGGTAGGTGACCTGATTGACTTGTTTCTCCACTGGATAAGGGCCAATAAAGCAAGGTTGAAACTTTCGATTTCCTTTCAGTCTCAAATGTTTTGTGCTCAACCAAACTTTATCTCCAAGTGCCAATGGAGGCCCTGCTCATCTCTTTCGATCCGCGCAGACCTTATATTTTTCATTGGCTATTCGTAAATTATCCACTGCCTCCTGCTGAATCTGATTCAAATGCGAAACTAATTCCTTGACCGCAGGAACTGCTATCTCCATCTGTCGAATAGACGCATTAGGATGTCTGCCATAATTCAAGAAGGGGGAGAATCCTGTCGAACTACTCTTGGCATTGTTATGAACGAATTCTGCTGACCACAAATAGTCTGACCAATTTACTTCCTCCTTCAGGAGGAATAGCCGAAGGTATTGTTCTAACTCTTGGTTCACCCTCTCCGTTTGTCCATCAGTTTCCGGGTGATAACTCGTGGAGAACCTAACTTCAGTTCCTAAACCTTTCATAAAGGCCCTCCAGAAGTGGGACACAAACTGGGAACCTCTGTCCGAGATGACCACCTTGGGTATACCATGGATTCTGACTATCTGGGAACTGAAATGGCCTGCTAACTGCTTGGCAGAAGGGATTCCCCTTAAGGCTGTGAAATGGGCAATTTTAGAAAATGCATCTACCACCACTAAGATTGTATCAAAACCCCGGCTCAAAGGTAAATCAGTAATAAGATCTAGTGTAACGGTGTGCCAAGGGTAGGGGGGCAGGCAGGGGTTGTAACAATCCTTTAGGTGCTTGTCGTTCTGACTTTCCCTGCGCGCAGATTTCACAGGCCTTAACATAACTCTCAATATCCGCCGACATCCCAGGCCACCAGTAGTGTCTCTTAATTAACTCTTCAGTCTTGTTTTCTCCCTTGTGGCCAGCTAACTTGTCATCGTGACACTCGCACATCACATGTTGCTGTAGTTCAGCCATTGGCACATACAAGGCCTCACCATGGTATGGCATTTGGTGAATGATAGTTCTGTTTGAATCTTCTTTAACCCAGTCCTGCATAGCCTCTGGACTCATGTTCTCAACAATGGCCTTTTGCATATTGATTGAGACCGTGGCTCCAATAAACCTTGTTTCAGGAATGATCGGTTGAATGTCTGTGACTGTTCTCTGAGATTCAGTGCCTAATCTTGAGAGTGCATCTGCCTTTCCATTTTGCGCTCCTGGGCGAAAGGTAATGACAAAGTCATAATCCGCAAAATACAAGGACCATTTGAGTTGTCTTGGTGTGAGCGTTCTGGCGGATTTTAAGAATTTTAGGTTACGATGATCAGTAAACACCATAACTTGATGCTGGGTTCCCATCAAGTAGTGTCGCCACTCCTTAAATGCATCCTTTATAGCCAGTAACTCCTTTTCTGTAATGGTATAATTGATCTCAGCCTGGGTCAGTTTCCTAGATCGATACGCTACCGGGTGCAGCTGACCCGTGGTCTTGTGGCGCTGAGACAAAACCCCTCCTAGAGCCTGATCCGATGCATCGGTCTCTACATAGAATGGTTCTGACGGATTGGCATGAAGTAGCACAGGTGCAGTAGTGAAAGCTTCCTTTAAGGATTGGAATGCCTCCTCAGATTCCTTTAACCACTCAAATGTTATTCCTTTCTTTAGCAACTTGGTGAGAGGTAGGATTTTTCTACAAAATTCACTAATGAATCGTCAGTAAAAATTGGCGAACCCAATGAAACTTTGGACCTCCTTTACAGTCGTTGGAGATTTCCAAGTTGTCACCGCCTCAACTTTTCGAGGATCCATCAAAATGCCAGATGGTGAAAGGACAAATCCCAAAAATTCTACCTGAGAAACATCAAAGGCGCATTTTTCCAGTTTTACGAACAGCTTATTCTCTTGCAGTCTTCTCAAAACTCCTTTCACCTGCTCATGGTGTTTTGTCACATCAGGCGGATAAATCAAGATATCATCGATGTACACAATAGCACACTGATCTATAAACTCCTTCAGAACATCATTAATAAAATGCTGGAATGCGGCTGGAGCATTACACAATCCATATGGCATTACTTGGTATTCAAATAGCCCGAATCAAGTCCGAAAAGCCGTCTTCCACTCATCTCCTTCACGCATTCGAACTAGATCGTAGGCCCCTCTTAGATCTAACTTCGTGTAGATTTGAGCTCCCTTCACTTGGTCCAGTAAGACCGAAATCAATGGTAAGGGGTATCTATTTTACTTTGTTATCCTGTTAATGGCTCTATAATCGATACACGTCCTCAATTCCCCTTCCTTCTTTGGCACGAAAAACAAAGGTGACGAGACAGGTGACTGTGATCCTCGAATGAAACCATTTACTAGATATTTGTCCAGGTATTCCTTCAGGTGTTGATGTTCCTTCTCAGTTAATGCGTAAACACGACTGCATGGCAAGTTTGCTCCTGGCTCCAAATCTATCTTGCAGTCATAAACTCGATGCGGAGGTAAGTGTTCTGCTTCCACTTCGTTGAATACATTCTCAAACTCCTTATACTCCTCTGGAATCTGGTACGTATCAATTGCACACATAGAATGCCCCACAGAACACAAGGAGAGAGCTGGGTTACTCTCCATACCTGTAGTCCTTGAATCAAAACAATTCTCACAACAATAATTTGAATCCATTACTACTGTTCTGGAGCTCCAGTTAATCGTAGGATTATGCTCCGTGAGCCATGGCAGCCCAAGAATTAGTCGAAACTGGGGGGCATCTATTAAATTAAACTGAATTTGTTCTTGGTGCCCGTCGTTGGTAATCAGTTGAATCAGCTCAGTATGACTCACGATAGGGCCAGATGATAGATTAGTTCCATCTACCACTCGGACCGGTTCACTCTTCACTTTTCTTATTGCTTGGATTCCCACCTTGTCCGCAAATTGCAAATCACAGAAATTTCCTGTCGCTCCCGAGTCTATCATAACTGATACTTCAGTTAGGGTCGTCAATTGGAATTTAACCTTCATTGACAGGATTAAATGTGGAGCCGCAGATTGCAAGGTATTCGCCACTTGATGTTCCTTTGGAGTTTCTTCTGAAATTGCACCCACCCGTTCAACTCCGTCCACCGGTGGTGCTGCTAGTTTTCCTTCGGCTTAAAAGTTCCTTTAGGCTTCTTTGGACAGTTTCGGAAGAAATGTCCACTTGACCCACAATACATGCACAAGTTATTTGTTCTTCTCTTATCTTTTTCTTCTTTTGTCAACGGTTCCCTGAAGGTTCCAATTTGCATTGGTTCAGTACCCTGTGTCGCCTCCGTGATTCTTGTTCCTTCGGACCGGGCTCTGTCAAATCTTGGAACGATTGCTCGAAAATCCTTCTTCTTTTCACCTTTTCGCTCTCCCTGACGGAAATCTATTTCAAGTACCAAGTCGATGAGGGCTGAGATCTCGGCGGGTTGGTTCGGAATTTGGGCCAACATGTCTTTTAGTTCGTCTCTCAGCCCACGGTAAAAAACTGCTGCTCGCTTGCTTTCGGGCCAATCGGTCTCCACAACCAACTTGTTGAACTAAGCCAGGTATGCTATTAGGTCTCGGTTACCTTGTCGCAAATCAAGCAGTTCATTGTCCACCACTTGCGAAATCCTCCGACGATCGAATATGCGAAGAAACTCTTGTTTGAAGTTTTCAAAATTCCTTAACAAAGGGTCTTCTCGGGTGACTAAAGGCATGGACCAGGCGGCCGCATCTCCACTTAGGTACGAGAGAATAAAGGCCACCTTAGACTGCGCGTCAGGGAAAATAGAAGGACGACATAGGAAATGTAGAGAGCATTGTGAGAGGAATATCTGCGCTTTCTGCGGATCCCCATTAAACCTTTCTGGAGCGGCCAAGGGTATGACTGGGGACAGGGAATGTATGACTTGCGTGGTTGACCTATTGGTAGCCTCTAATACTGGATTCATGGCCTCTCTCTCTAAACTACTAGACTGGTGTAATCTCAAGGCTAACTCTGCTGTCTCCTTTCTGGCACTCACTACCTCCTGCCTTATATTTCGGTTTTCCTCTCTTACCGCTCCCAGTTCCTTGTGAATAGCAACTAAGATGGTTCCTAAGGATTGGACATCAATTCCTTCTGCCATCTCTGCTCGGGTGCGAAATAAACTTGGGCACTTCACTCTGTCAGGGCTCCAAGTAATTTACCTGATATCTTCTCGATTTCTTGCACAGGAGCAGAGATGCTAATACCCAAATCCCTAAAGACAATGCCAGCAGGTCTATGGCAGAACCTCCCTACATCATCTCCAGGGAAGGGGGTGTTGGATAAAATAATAACTAGAGAAGAGACTGGTCGGGACTTGTTTCCTCAGACTACTTCTTTCTGGGGTGTCTGCATGTCAGGAAACCTAGAAAATCAACACACCATTAATTCCCTACTCTCCTTAACGCTAGTCTTACTATTTCTACTGGAAAAGACGTTAACCCACCCTTATGTCTCTGGACCTGGCTTCTCTTCTTTTAGCTGTAGTGTAGCTGTGCTCTCTCTCTCTTCTAGTTAGTTGTCACTATATACATTCAAAAATAGTAATACATTATTGCCTTCCTATTGCTACACTGTTGGCCAATCTTATTATGTTAATCTTGATAACACTTACTTCACTGACTAGATGAGAGTTTCTGGTATTGGGGTTTCTGGTATTTATTGTGGTTATTGATTCTACTCTTGACTTAACCGTTCTTCCTTTCTCTGTCTTACAGGAATTCTTCAGCTTCTGTCAAGATCTATGGCTTGGTAAGTATCAATGCAGTTCCTTGTTTTCTTATGAAGTTCTGACTTTCACTACAAGCATACAATAGTCTTTTACACTTCTTCTTATTTACCTAAATAACTATTTACAGTGAGTCTTTTCAGCAGATAACATTTGAGATGAACTACGATATCAATTTCTTCAGTTTGGCCAAACATGCGTGTCTTTTACTTAGCTTCTATTTCCTGGTGAACTTGCACGAGTCTAAGGGTTTCTCCTCAGCCGAGGGCAATGACTAACAACTTCTAGGGCGACGTTTACGGCTACTTCCAATCTCTGCAGACGACGTCGGAAAACTCATTTACCTCATAACACATTAACTAGGACTCGGGAATCAGGGGAATTGAGTCACGCGCTTGAATTAACGCGCTGTAACTCGTTTTCCTCGACACTCGCACTAAATGCGAATGGAGTACTGCAACAGTCTTTAAAACTAAGGCTTTTAGGGTTTCCACCAGCACTATTACGTAGGTCCTCTTCAGTCTATGGTTTTGGTAAAGTGCGTAGTCTCTAGCGCTCGCGCTCTGCTCATACCCTTCAGAAACAAAAGAGACATAAAGACTAGAACGCCGACCTCACATCATCACAGCCACTGTGGCGGCCATCTTGTCTCTCCAGTTTTCTGTCCATGTAAAACAGACAGGGATAATGTGATCAGCTTGGGTTGCTACGGAGCCACATATTTGTGAATCCGATTGTCGGGTCCTGACACATTCGCCACAGACATCTTGGACGGAATCTAAATTTGAAGAGAGACAAACATTTGCGCATTTAAGGATCTACTGTAAAAAGTAGAACTGGAACCTT